>NW_027454509.1:42500-74422 GCF_040206685.1 Ascaphus truei | reverse complement strand
CCCCCGCTCCTCCTGTACATCCCCAGCTCCTCCTGTCCATCCCCCAGCTCCTCCTGTCCATCCCCCCGCTCCTCCTGTCCATCCCCCGCTCCTCCTGTCCATCCCCCGCTCCTCCTGTCCATCCCCCGCTCCTCCTGTCCATCCCCAACTTCCCCTGTCCATCCCCCCGCTCCTCCTGTCCATCCCCAACTTCCCCTGTCCATCCCCCCGCTCCTCCTGTCCATCCCCCGCTCCTCCTGTCCATCCCCCCGCTCCCCCTGTCCATCCCCAGCTCCCCCTGTCCATCCCCAGCTCCTCCTGTCCATCCCCAGCTCCTCCTGTCCATCCCCCGCTCCTCCTGTCCATCCCCCCGCTCCCCCTGTCCATCCCCAGCTCCTCCTGTCCATCCCCCGCTCCTCCTGTCCATCCCCCCGCTCCCTCCTGTCCATCCCCTGCTCCTCCTGTCCATCCCCCGCTCCTCCTGTCCATCCCCAACTTCCCCTGTCCATCCCCCGCTCCTCCTGTCCATCCCCAGCTCCTCCTGTCCATCCCCAGCTCCTCCTGTCCATCCCCCGCTCCTCCTGTCCATCCCCCGCTCTTCCTGTCCATCCCCCGCTCCTCCTGTCCATCCCCCAACTTCCCCTGTCCATCCCCCGCTCCTCCTGTCCATCCCCAGCACACTTCCAACTCCTTGAGACTAGCAGAAAGCAGCGGTACTGAGTGAGACTCCAGCACGTTACACACACCAGTGCAAAGTCATCTACTCCAGGAGTCTCTCAGTCTCTCTCTGCTTCTCTTCTCTCCCCCTCAGTGTTTCTCTTCCCCCTCAGTGCTTCTCTTCTCTCTCCCCCTAAGTGCTTCTCTTCTCTCCCCTCAGCGCTTCTCTTCTCTCCCCCCCTCAGTGCTTCTCTTTTCTCCCCCCTCAGTGCTTCTCTTCTTTCCCCTCAGTGCTTCTCTTCCCCCCCCCTCTCAGTACTTCTCTTCTCTCCCCCCTCAGTGCTTCTCTTCCCCCCCCCCCTAAGTGCTTCTCTTCCCTCCCCCTCAGTGCTTCTCTTCCCTCCCCCAGGCGCTTCTCTTCTCTCCCCTCCCCAGTGCTTCTCTTCCCCCCCCCCAGCACTTCTCTTCCCTCCCCCCCCCAGCGCTTATCTTCCCTCCCCCCCAGTGCTTCTCTTCCCCCCCCCCAGTGCTTCTCTTCTCTCTCCCCCTCAGTGCTTCTCTTCTCCCCCCTCAGTGCTTCTCTTCTCTCCCCCCTCAGTGCTTCTCTTCCCTCCCCCAGCGCTTCTCTTCTCTCTCCTCCCCCCCCCCCAGTGCTTCTCTTCCCCCCCCCCCCCAGCACTTCTCTTCCCTCCCCCCAGCACTTCTCTTCCCTCCCCCCCCCAGCGCTTATCTTCCCTCCCCCCCCTCAGTGCTTCTCTTCTCCCCCCCCCAGTGCTTCTCTTCTCTCCCCCCCCCCAGCGCTTATCTTCCCCTCCCCCCCTCAGTGCTTCTCTTCCCCCCCAGTGCTTCTCTTCTCTCCCCCTCAGTGCTTCTCTTCTCTCCCCCAGTGCTTCTCTTCTCTCTCCGCTTCTCTTCTCTCCCCCCTCAGTGCTTCTCTTCTCTCCCCCCTCAGTGCTTCTCTCTTCTCCCCCCCTCAGTGCTTCTCTTCTCCCCCCCTCAGTGCTTCTCTCCCCCCCCCTCAGTGCTTCTCTTCCCCTCCACCCCCAGTGCTTCTCTCCCCCCCCTCAGTGCTTCTCTCCCCCCCCCCTGTGCTTCTCTCCCCCCCCCTCAGTGCTTCTCTCCCCCCCCCCCCTCAGTGCTTCTCTTCCCCTCCACCCCCAGTGCTTCTCTCCCCCCCTCAGTGCTTCTCTTCCCTCCACCCTCAGTGCTTCTCTCCCCCCCCCTCCCTCCTCAGTGCTTCTCTTCCCCCTCCACCCCCAGTGCTTCTCTCCCCCCCCCCAGTGCTTCTCTCCCCCCCCCTCAGTGCTTCTCTCCCCCCCCTCCTCAGTGCTTCTCTCTCCCCCTCCCCCCTCAGTGCTTCTCTCCCCCCTCAGTGCTTCTCTCCCCCCCCTCAGAGCTTCTCTCCCCCCCCCCTCAGTGCTTCTCTTCCCCTCCACCCCCCAGTGCTTCTCTCCTCCCCCCCCTCAGTGCTTCTCTCCCCCCCCCCCCCTCAGTGCTTCTCTTCCCTCCACCCTCAGTGCTTCTCTCTCCCCCCCCTCCCTCCTCAGTGCTTCTCTTCCCCCTCCACCCCCAGTGCTTCTCTCCCCCCCCCCCTCAGTGCTTCTCTCTCCCCCCCCTCCCTCCTCAGTGCTTCTCTTCCCCTCCACCCCCAGTGCTTCTCTCCCCCCCCCCCCTCAGTGCTTCTCTCCCCCCCCCCCCCCCCCTCAGTGCTTCTCTCCCTCCCATGTCCCCTTCTCTCTCTCCCGTGGGGTTTGCAGCGCTGGGGCGGTTATCAGCTCCCATGAGTACATCTCACTGCAGGAAGCGGCTGCAGCCATCGTCCCACGCGTCCGATACTCAAACGTTGATAAAGCACCAACATATTCCACTGCGCAGTACAACAGGGGGCACGGGAGGAGGGGCGCGGGAGGGGGGGCGCGGGAGGAGGGGGGCACGGGAGGGGGGCACGGGAGGAGGGGGGGATTACACGGGAGGGAGGGGGGGATTATGGGAGGAGGGGGGTTACACGGGAGGAGGGGGGATTACACGGGGAGGAGGGGGGTTATGGGAGGAGGGGGGTTATGGGAGGAGGGGGGATTACACGGGAGGAGGGGGGGTTATGGGAGGAGGGGGGATTACACGGGAGGAGGGGGGTTATGGGAGGAGGGGGGTTATGGGAGGAGGGGGGATTACACGGGAGGAGGGGGGTTATGGGAGGAGGGGGGGTTATGGGAGGAGGGGGGAATTACACGGGAGGAGGGGGGATTACACGGGAGGAGGGGGGGATTACACGGGAGGAGGGGGGGTTATGGGAGGAGGGGGGGTTATGGGAGGAGGGGGGATTACACGGGAGGAGGGGGGGTTATGGGAGGAGGGGGGGTTACACGGGAGGAGGGGGGGGTTATGGGAGGAGGGGGGGGTTATGGGAGGAGGGGGGGTTACACGGGAGGAGGGGGGGGTTACACGGGAGGAGGGGGGATTACACGGGAGGAGGGGGGGTTATGGGAGGAGGGGGGGTTATGGGAGGAGGGGGGATTACACGGGAGGAGGGGGGGTTATGGGAGGAGGGGGGGTTATGGGAGGAGGGGGGATTACACGGGAGGGGGGGGTTACACGGGAGGAGGGGGGTTATGGGAGGAGGGGGGGTTATGGGAGGAGGGGGGGGTTACACGGGAGGAGGGGGGGTTATGGGAGGAGGGGGGATTACACGGGAGGAGGGGGGATTATGGGAGGAGGGGGGATTACACGGGAGGAGGGGGGTTATGGGAGGAGGGGGGGTTATGGGAGGAGGGGGGGGTTATGGGAGGAGGGGGGGGTTATGGGAGGGAGGGGGGATTACACGGGAGGAGGGGGGGATTACACGGGAGGAGGGGGGTTATGGAGGAGGGGGGGTTATGGGGAGGAGGGGGGATTACACGGGAGGAGGGGGGGTTATGGGAGGAGGGGGGGTTATGGGAGGAGGGGGGATTACACGGGGAGGGGGGGGTTACACGGGAGGAGGGGGGATTACACGGGAGGAGGGGGGTTATGGGAGGAGGGGGGGGTTATGGGAGATGGGGGGATTACACGGGAGGAGGGGGGTTATGGGAGGAGGGGGGGTTATGGGAGGAGGGGGGATTATGGGAGGGAGGGAGTTGGGGGTCGTTGAATTCAGAGGAATTTTTTATCAAATTCAAGTATATTTTTTATAATGTTATACAGCGTTCAACAGGACAGGATTCCTGGGACAGAGACACCCCCATACAGCGGTATAACAGGACAGGATTCCTGGGACAGAGACACCCCCATATCATACAGCGTGTAACAGGACAGGATTCCTGGGGCAGAGACACCCCCATATCATACAGCGTGCAACAGGACAGGATTCCTGGGACAGAGACACCCCCATATCATACAGCGTGTAACAGGACAGGATTCCTGGGGCAGAGACACCCCCATATCATACAGCGTGCAACAGGACAGGATTCCTGGGACAGAGACACCCCCATATCATACAGCGTGTAACAGGACAGGATTCCTGGGGCAGAGACACCCCCATATCATACAGCGTGCAACAGGACAGGGATTCCTGGGACAGAGACACCCCCATATCATACAGCGTGTAACAGGACAGGATTCCTGGGGCAGAGACACCCCCCATATCATACAGCGTGCAACAGGACAGGATTCCTGGGACAGAGACACCCCCATACAGCGTATAACAGGACAGGATTCCTGGGACAGAGACACCCCCATATCATACAGCGTGTAACAGGACAGGATTCCTGGGGGCAGAGACACCCCCATATCATACAGCGTGCAACAGGACAGGATTCCTGGGACAGAGACACCCCCATATCATACAGCGTGTAACAGGACAGGATTCCTGGGGCAGAGACACCCCCATATCATACAGCGTGCAACAGGACAGGATTCCTGGGACAGAGACACCCCCATATCATACAGCGTGTAACAGGACAGGATTCCTGGGGCAGAGACACCCCCATATCATACAGCGTGCAACAGGACAGGATTCCTGGGACAGAGACACCCCCCATATCATACAGCGTGTAACAGGACAGGATTCCTGGGGCAGAGACACCCCCATATCATACAGCGTGCAACAGGACAGGATTCCTGGGACAGAGACACCCCCATATCATACAGCGTGTAACAGGACAGGATTCCTGGGAGACAGACACCCTCATATCATACAGCGTGTAACAGGACAGGATTCCTGGGACAGAGACACCCCCATACCATACAGCGTATAACAGGACAGGATTCCTGGGGCAGAGACACCCCCATATCATACAGCGTGCAACAGGACAGGATTCCTGGGACAGAGACACCCGCATATCATACAGCGTGTAACAGGACAGGATTCCTGGGAGACAGACACCCTCATATCATACAGCGTGTAACAGGACAGGATTCCTGGGACAGAGACACCCGCATATCATACAGCGTGCAACAGGACAGGATTCCTGGGACAGAGACACCCTCATATCATACAGCGTGTAACAGGACAGGATTCCTGGGAGACAGACACCCTCATATCATACAGCGTGTAACAGGACAGGATTCCTGGGACAGAGACACCCCCATATCATACAGCGTGTAACAGGACAGGATTCCTGGGAGACAGACACCCTCATATCATACAGCGTGTAACAGGACAGGATTCCTGGGACAGAGACACCCCCCATATCATACAGCGTGTAACAGGACAGGATTCCTGGGAGACAGACACCCTCATAACATACAGCGTGTAACAGGACAGGATTCCTGGGAGACAGACACCCTCATAACATACAGCGTGTAACAGTACAGGATTCCTGGGAGACAGGCACCTCCATATCATACAGCGTGTAACAGGACAGGATTCCTGGGAGACAGACACCCTCATATCATACAGCGTGTAACAGGACAGGATTCCTGGGACAGACACCCTCATATCATACAGGCGTGCAACAGGACAGGATTCCTGGGACAGAGACACCCTCATATCATACAGCGTGTAACAGGACAGGATTCCTGGGAGACAGACACCCTCATATCATACAGCGTGTAACAGGACAGGATTCCTGGGACAGAGACACCCCCATATCATACAGCGTGTAACAGGACAGGATTCCTGGGAGACAGACACCCTCATATCATACAGCGTGTAACAGGACAGGATTCCTGGGACAGAGACACCCCCATATCATACAGCGTGTAACAGGACAGGATTCCTGGGAGACAGACACCCTCATAACATACAGCGTGTAACAGGACAGGATTCCTGGGAGACAGACACCCTCATAACATACAGCGTGTAACAGGACAGGATTCCTGGGAGACAGACACCCTCATATCATACAGCGTGTAACAGGACAGGATTCCTGGGACAGACACCCTCATATCATACAGCGTGCAACAGGGACAGGATTCCTGGGACAGAGACACCCTCATATCATACAGCGTGTAACAGGACAGGATTCCTGGGAGACAGACACCCTCATATCATACAGCGTGTAACAGGACAGGATTCCTGGGACAGAGACACCCCCATATCATACAGCGTGTAACAGGACAGGATTCCTGGGAGACAGACACCCCCCATATCATACAGCGTGTAACAGGACAGGATTCCTGGGAGACAGACACCCTCATATCATACAGCGTGTAACAGGACAGGATTCCTGGGACAGAGACACCCCCATATCATACAGCGTGTAACAGGACAGGATTCCTGGGAGACAGGCACCTCCATATCATACAGCGTGTAACAGGACAGGATTCCTGGGAGACAGACACCCTCATATCATACAGCGTGTAACAGGACAGGATTCCTGGGAGACAGACACCCTCATATCATACAGCGTATAACAGGACAGGATTCCTGGGACAGAGACACCCCCATATCATACAGCGTGTAACAGGACAGGATTCCTGGGAGACAGGCACCTCCATATCATACAGCGTGTAACAGGACAGGATTCCTGGGAGACAGACACCCTCATATCATACAGCGTTTAACAGGACAGGATTCCTGGGACAGAGACACCCCCATATTATACAGCGTGTAACAGGACAGGATTCCTGGGACAGAGACACCCGCATATCATACAGCGTGTAACAGGACAGGATTCCTGGGAGACAGACACCCTCATATCATACAGCGTGTAACAGGACAGGATTCCTGGGAGACAGGCACCCTCATAACATACAGCGTGTAACAGGACAGGATTCCTGGGAGACAGGCACCTCATTTTCTGTGGGACCTATGCGATAACAGCCAGTCCTGTAAAAGAGACGAGTGCGTGTTCCATATCACACGGTTACAGTCTGTAATGAAAGTGTCGGGAGAGACGCGCGGCGGGGGTGGGCCCAGAGACCCCCAGAGACCCCTAGAGACCCCAGAGACCCTCACAGGCCCTGCAGGTAGCTGCTCAGGACCCCCCGGATCCACCAGGCTCTCGCTCAGCGGCTGCTCCGTGTGGAACTCACGCTGGTGCTGCCGGGTTTTCCTGCCGCCCCCTCTGGGGGATGGGAAGCTCTGAGTGGTGTGCAGGCAGGGGCTCCCCGAAAAAATATGGGTGCAGGAGAGCCTGAAAGAGAGGAGGCTGGTGTTATACAGTAACCAGAGGAAGCGGCAGAGTCGAGGTGCAGGAGGGTAATGGGGGGAGGGGAAACCCTGTGGGTTCAAATCCATCGCCCGTACCCCCCCAGTCAGGGCAGATATGGGGGAGTTATATACAGAGCGATGTGAGATACAGCAGCAGAGACTCGCAGATACAAGACGCCGTCTCGCGTACTTGTAATGGTGCGAAACGCGATCTACTTCAGGGGCCACACCCCGCGTACCCTCTCTTACCTAGGGGGGCAGAGCGCACGACCCCTCCCGTCAGCGGCTAAATACCAGTGCCCTAATTAATACTGTTACTCTCGCGCCTCTTCTTACATTGGGAACTAGTGACCAGCACGGGAGAGGGACTACAGGGGCCCGCCTCCCTGCCCCGGGGCGCCGAGCGGTCCCGCCTCCCTGCCCTGGGGCCGGCCGAGCGGTCCCCGCCTCCCTGCCCTGGGCCCCGAGCGGTCCTGCCTCCCTGCCCTGGGGCCCCGAGCGGGTCCCGCCTCCCTGCCCTGGGCCCCGAGCGGTCCCGCCTCCCTGCCCTGGGGCCCGAGCGGTCCCGCCTCCCTGCCCTGGGCCCCGAGCGGTCCCGCCTCCCTGCCCTGGGGCCCGAGCGGTCCCGCCTCCCTGCCCTGGGGCTGCCGAGCGGTCCCGCCTCCCTGCCCTGGGGGCCCGAGCGGGTCCCGCCTCCCCTGCCCTGGGGCCCGAGCGGTCCCGCCTCCCTGCCCTGGGGGCCCGAGCGGGTCCCGCCTCCCTGCCCTGGGGGCCCGAACGGTCCCCCCCTCCCTGCCCTGGGGGCCCGAGCGGTCCCCGCCTCCCTACCCTGGGCCCCGAGCGGTCCCGCCTCCCTGCCCTGGGGGCCCGAGCGGTCCCGCGCCTCCCTGCCCTGGGGCCCGAGCGGTCCGCCTCCCTGCCCTGGGGCCCACGTCCCGCTCCCTGCGGGCCCGAGCGGTCCCGCCTCCCTGCCCTGGGGCCTGCGAGCGGTCCCCGCCTCCCTGCCCTGGGGGCCCGAGCGGCTCCCGCCTCCCTGCCCTGGGGGCCCGAGCGGTCCCGCCTCCCTGCCCTGGGGCTGCCCGAGCGGTCCCGCCTCCCTGCCCTGGGGCCCGAGCGGTCCCGCCTCCCTGCCCTGGGGCCCGAGCGGGTCCCCGCGCCTCCCTGCCCTGGGGCGCCGAACGGTCCCGCCTCCCTGCCCTGGGGCGCCCGAGCGGGTCCCCGCCCTCCCCTGCCCTGGGCCCCCGAGCGGCTCCCGCCTCCCTGCCCTGGGCCCCGAGCGGGTCCCGCCTCCCTGCCCTGGGGCCCCGAGCGGTCCCGCCGCCTCCCTGCCCCTGGGGGCCCGAACGGTCCGCCCGCCTCCCTGCCCTGGGGGCCCGAGCGGCGTCCCCGCCTCCCTGCCCTGGGGGCCCGAGCGGTCCCCCGCCTCCCTGCCCTGGGGCGGCCCGAGCGGTCCCGCCTCCCTGCCCTGGGGCCCGAGCGGCCCCTCGCCGCCTCCCGCGCAGTCCCGCCTCCCGCGCGGCCGCCGCGGTCCCCGCCTCCCGGCCCTGGGGCTGTGTGTCACCGCTGCATTGATAGGAATAGGAGCACAGATTCCTAAGGCTTTGTCCGCGGCGTCGCGCGCTGCACGCACGTCGGCCCGGCTGGCGACGTGTGCAGCTCTATACCCCGGTCTCTCTGGAGCTACAGGGGGAAAGACGGGGGGGGGGGGGGGGAGGGGGCGTAGCAGGCGGTGCGGCCATGACGTCACCCAGCAGGTTCGCCATCGCGGCTAACCCCTGGCAGTGGGCCTGTCCCCCATTCCGGCGCGGGCTCTGGTGCCTGCAGCGCACACCATGGCGGGGACTGGGCCTGCAGCAGCTCAGAGCCCGGAGCGCAATGCGCGCTGCGCTGACCTCACCTCGGCCCGCCCGGACCCGCTGCTGCGACGGATAGACCAGGAAGCGCATGAGGAGCTGCAGGGCTGGGGGGGAGCTGTCCGGGACCATGCGCTCCGGGGGGGGTGGGACGATGCTCCTTGAAGGAAAATCTTGTTATAATCTGGGAGCTCCGTGATCTCCTGGGGGTACAGTGACAGGGCTGTCACGTCACATGGACCGAGGGTGACACAATGACAGGACCCTCCCCTCCCCCACTGCCCGGTAACAGTGCTACTTACAGGCCAGGTCTTGGGGTTGGGTGTCCCCAGCGTGCGAAGTACACAGCACAGCTGCTCAATGTCATTCTCCCCGGGGAACAGAGGGGAGCTGTTCAGAAGTTCCCCAAATATGCAGCCGACCGCCCTGGAGGAAGCAGAAGAGTTTCAGAGGAAACCTAACTCCTGCAGTGCTGATGGACTATCCCACAGGAAGGTGGCAGAACTCACCACAGGTCGACTCCTTCATCGTATTTGCGCGCGCTCCGTACAGTAACTCTGGCGCTCGGTACCACCTGCAGAGAGGATGGGTCACAGTAACAGAGGACAGATTAGGGGGTCTGTGTCACTACTATAGTGCAATGGAGGCAGCCACGCCTGCCCGGCGCGCCGGCCGGCCGCGCGGTACACAGAGCGCCCGGCCGCGCGCGTACACACAGGGCGCCCGGCCCGCGCGTACACAGAGCGCCCGGCCGCGCGCGTACACAGAGCGCCCGGCCCGCGCGTACACAGAGCGCCCGGCCGCGCGTACACAGAGCGCCCGGCCGCGCGCGTACACAGAGCGCCCGGCCGCGCGTACACAGAGCGCCCGGCCCGCGCGTACACAGAGCGCCCGGGCCGCGCGTACACAGAGCGCCCGGCCGCGCGACACAGAGCGCCCGGCCGCGCGTACACAGAGCGCCCGGCCGCGCGTACACAGAGCGCCCGCCGGCCGCCGCGCGTACACAGAGCGCCCAGACACGCCTCTTCTTGTACTGACCTGGTAGCCACTTGGTGGCTGTACAGGCGGTCCGAGTCACTGGAGAAGACCCGCGCCAGGCCAAAGTCGGCTATCTTGAGGAGCCCAGTGGCGCTGATGAGAAGGTTTGCCGGCTTCAGGTCCTGTCAGAAAATGAGCAGAGGCTGGAGGGGGAGGTTGGCTCTGCGCCTGGCCGTGTATACCCCCTGTATACGTACTCTGTGCCTGGCCGTGATACCCCCTGTATACGTACTCTGTGCCTGGCCGTGATACCCCCTGTATACGTACTCTGCGCCTGGCCGTGTATGCCTGGCCGTGTATACCCCCTGTATACGTACTCTGTGCCTGGCCGTGTATACCCCCTGTATACGTACTCTGCGCCTGGCCGTGTATACCCCCTGTATACGTACTCTGCGCCTGGCCGTGTATACCCCCTGTATACGTACTCTGCGCCTGGCCGTGTATACCCCCTGTATACGTACTCTGCGCCTGGCCGTGTATACCCCCTGTATACGTACTCTGTGCCTGGCCGTGTATACCCCCTGTATACGTACTCTGCGCCTGGCCGTGTATACCCCCTGTATACGTACTCTGTGCCTGGCCGTGTATACCCCCTGTATACGTACTCTGCGCCTGGCCGTGTATACCCCCTGTATACGTACTCTGTGCCTGGCCGTGTATACCCCTGTATACGTACTCTGCGCCTGGCCGTGTATACCCCCTGTATACGTACTCTGTGCCTGGCCGGGTATACCCCCTGTATACGTACTCTGTGCCTGGCCGTGTATACCCCCTGTATACGTACTCTGTGCCTGGCCGGGTATACCCCCTCTATACGTACTCTGCGCCTGGCCGTGTATACCCCCTGTATACGTACTCTGTGCCTGGCCGTGTATACCCCCTGTATACGTACTCTGCGCCTGGCCGTGTATACCCCCTGTATACGTACTCTGCGCCTGGCCGTGTATACCCCCTGTATACGTACTCTGCGCCTGGCCGTGTATACCCCCTGTATACGTACTCTGTGCCTGGCCGTGTATACCCCCTGTATACGTACTCTGCGCCTGGCCGTGTATACCCCCTGTATACGTACTCTGTGCCTGGCCGTGTATACCCCCTGTATACGTACTCTGTGCCTGGCCGTGTATACCCCCTGTATACGTACTCTGTGCCTGGCCGTGTATACCCCCTGTATACGTACTCTGTGCCTGGCCGTGTATACCCCCTGTATACGTACTCTGTGCCTGGCCGTGTATACCCCCTGTATACGTACTCTGCGCCTGGCCGTGTATACCCCCTGTATACGTACTCTGTGTCTGGCCGTGTATACCCCCTGTATACGTACTCTGCGCCTGGCCGTGTATACCCCCTGTATACGTACTCTGCGCCTGGCCGTGTATACCCCCTGTATACGTACTCTGTGCCTGGCCGTGTATACCCCCTGTATACGTACTCTGCGCCTGGCCGTGTATACCCCCTGTATACGTACTCTGTGCCTGGCCGTGTATACCCCCTGTATACGTACTCTGCGCCTGGCCGTGTATACCCCCTGTATACGTACTCTGTGCCTGGCTGTGTATACCCCCTGTATACGTACTCTGCGCCTGGCCGTGTATACCCCCTGT
Source organism: Ascaphus truei (assembly GCF_040206685.1). Lineage (NCBI taxonomy): Eukaryota > Metazoa > Chordata > Amphibia > Anura > Ascaphidae > Ascaphus > Ascaphus truei. The sequence continues at coordinate 62,720 of NW_027454509.1, read as the reverse complement.
ATACGTACTCTGTGCCTGGCCGTGTATACCCCCTGTATACGTACTCTGTGCCTGGCCGTGAATACCCCCTGTATACGTACTCTGTGCCTGGCCGTGTATACCCCCTGTATACGTACTCTGCGCCTGGCCGTGTATACCCCCTGTATACGTACTCTGTGCCTGGCCGTGTATACCCCCTGTATACGTACTCTGCGCCTGGCCGTGTATACCCCCTGTATACGTACTCTGTGCCTGGCCGGGTATACCCCCTGTATACGTACTCTGTGCCTGGCCGTGTATACCCCCTGTATACGTACTCTGTGCCTGGCCGTGTATACCCCCTGTATACGTACTCTGTGCCTGGCGTGTATACCCCCTGTATACGTACTCTGCGCCTGGCCGTGTATACCCCCTGTATACGTACTCTGTGCCTGGCCGGGTATACCCCCTGTATACGTACTCTGTGCCTGGCCGTGTATACCCCCTGTATACGTACTCTGTGCCTGGCCGTGTATACCCCCTGTATACGTACTCTGTGCCTGGCCGTGTATACCCCCTGTATACGTACTCTGTGCCTGGCCGTGTATACCCCCTGTATACGTACTCTGCGCCTGGCCGTGTATACCCCCTGTATACGTACTCTGCGCCTGGCCGTGTATACCCCCTGTATACGTACTCTGCGCCTGGCCGTGTATACCCCCCTGTATACGTACTCTGCGCCTGGCCGTGTATACCCCCTGTATACGTACTCTGTGCCTGGCCGTGTATACCCCCTGTATACGTACTCTGTGCCTGGCCGTGTATACCCCCTGTATACGTACTCTGCGCCTGGCCGTGTATACCCCCTGTATACGTACTCTGTGCCTGGCCGTGTATACCCCCTGTATACGTACTCTGTGCCTGGTCGTGTATACCCCTGTATACGTACTCCGCGCCTGGCCGTGTATACCCCCTGTATACGTACTCTGCGCCTGGCCGTGTATACCGCCTGTATACGTACTCTGTGCCTGGCCGTGTATACCCCCTGTATACGTACTCTGTGCCTGGCCGTGTATACCCCCTGTATACATACTCTGTGCCTGGCCGTGTATACCCCCGTATACGTACTCTGCGCCTGGCCGGGTATACCCCCTGTATACGTACTCTGCGCCTGGCCGTGTATACCCCCTGTATACGTACTCTGCGCCTGGCGTGTATACCCCCTGTATACGTACTCTGCGCCTGGCCGGGTGTACCCCCTGTATACGTACTCTGCGCCTGGTCGTGTATACCCCCTGTATACGTACTCTGTGCCTGGCCGTGTATACCCCCTGTATACGTACTCTGTGCCTGGCCGTGTATACTCCCTGTATACGTACTCTGTGCCTGGCCGTGTATTCCCCTGTATACGTACTCTGTGCCTGGCCGTGTATACCCCCTGTATACGTACTCTGTGCCTGGCCGTGTATACCCCTGTATACGTACTCTGTGCCTGGCCGTGTATACCCCCTGTATACGTACTCTGTGCCTGGCCGTGTATACCCCCTGTATACGTACTCTGTGCCTGGTCGTGTATACCCCTGTATACGTACTCCGCGCCTGGCCGTGTATACCCCCTGTATACGTACTCTGCGCCTGGCCGTGTATACCGCCTGTATACGTACTCTGTGCCTGGCCGTGTATACCCCCTGTATACGTACTCTGCGCCTGGCCGTGTATACCCCCTGTATACGTACTCTGCGCCTGGCCGTGTATACCCCCTGTATACGTACTCTGCGCCTGGCCGTGTATACCCCCCTGTATACGTACTCTGCGCCTGGCCGTGTATACCCCCTGTATACGTACTCTGTGCCTGGCCGTGTATACCCCCTGTATACGTACTCTGTGCCTGGCCGTGTATACCCCCTGTATACGTACTCTGCGCCTGGCCGTGTATACCCCCTGTATACGTACTCTGTGCCTGGCCGTGTATACCCCCTGTATACGTACTCTGTGCCTGGTCGTGTATACCCCTGTATACGTACTCCGCGCCTGGCCGTGTATACCCCCTGTATACGTACTCTGCGCCTGGCCGTGTATACCGCCTGTATACGTACTCTGTGCCTGGCCGTGTATACCCCCTGTATACGTACTCTGTGCCTGGCCGTGTATACCCCCTGTATACATACTCTGTGCCTGGCCGTGTATACCCCCGTATACGTACTCTGCGCCTGGCCGGGTATACCCCCTGTATACGTACTCTGCGCCTGGCCGTGTATACCCCCTGTATACGTACTCTGCGCCTGGCGTGTATACCCCCTGTATACGTACTCTGCGCCTGGCCGTGTGTACCCCCTGTATACGTACTCTGCGCCTGGTCGTGTATACCCCCTGTATACGTACTCTGTGCCTGGCCGTGTATACCCCCTGTATACGTACTCTGTGCCTGGCCGTGTATACCCCCTGTATACGTACTCTGTGCCTGGCCGTGTATTCCCCCTGTATACGTACTCTGTGCCTGGCCGTGTATACCCCCTGTATACGTACTCTGTGCCTGGCCGTGTATACCCCCTGTATACGTACTCTGTGCCTGGCCGTGTATACCCCCTGTATACGTACTCTGTGCCTGGCCGTGTATACCCCCTGTATACGTACTCTGTGCCTGGTCGTGTATACCCCTGTATACGTACTCCGCGCCTGGCCGTGTATACCCCCTGTATACGTACTCTGCGCCTGGCCGTGTATACCGCCTGTATACGTACTCTGTGCCTGGCCGTGTATACCCCCTGTATACGTACTCTGTGCCTGGCCGTGTATACCCCCTGTATACATACTCTGTGCCTGGCCGTGTATACCCCCTGTATACGTATTCTGCGCCTGGCCGGGTATACCCCCTGTATACGTACTCTGCGCCTGGCCGTGTATACCCCCTGTATACGTACTCTGCGCCTGGCGTGTATACCCCCTGTATACGTACTCTGCGCCTGGCCGGGTGTACCCCCTGTATACGTACTCTGCGCCTGGTCGTGTATACCCCCTGTATACGTACTCTGTGCCTGGCCGTGTATACCCCCTGTATACGTACTCTGTGCCTGGCCGTGTATACCCCCTGTATACGTACTCTGTGCCTGGCCGTGTATTCCCCCTGTATACGTACTCTGTGCCTGGCCGTGTATACCCCCTGTATACGTACTCTGTGCCTGGCCGTGTATACCCCCTGTATACGTACTCTGTGCCTGGCCGTGTATACCCCCTGTATACGTACTCTGTGCCTGGCCGTGTATACCCCCTGTATACGTACTCTGCGCCTGGCCGTGTATACCCCCTGTATACGTACTCTGTGCCTGGCCGGGTATACCCCTGTATACGTACTCTGTGCCTGGCCGTGTATACCCCCTGTATACGTACTCTGTGCCTGGCCGTGTATACCCCCTGTATACGTACTCTGTGCCTGGCCGTGTATACCCCCTGTATACGTACTCTGCGCCTGGCCGTGTATACCCCCTGTATACGTACTCTGTGCCTGGCCGTGTATACCCCCTGTATACGTACTCTGTGCCTGGCCGTGTATACCCCCTGTATACGTACTCTGTGCCTGGTCGTGTATACCCCCTGTATACGTACTCTGTGCCTGGCCGTGTATACCCCCCTGTATACGTACTCTGTGCCTGGCCGTGTATACCCCCTGTATACGTACTCTGCGCCTGGCCGTGTATACCCCCTGTATACGTACTCTGCGCCTGGCCGTGTATACCCCCTGTATACGTACTCTGCGCCTGGCCGTGTATACCCCCTGTATACGTACTCTGCGCCTGGCCGTGTATACCCCCTGTATACGTACTCTGCGCCTGGCCGTGTATACCCCCTGTATACGTACTCTGTGCCTGGCCGTGTATACCCCCTGTATACGTACTCTGTGCCTGGCCGTGTATACCCCCTGTATACGTACTCTGCGCCTGGCCGTGTATACCCCGTGTATACGTACTCTGTGCCTGGCCGTGTATACCCCCTGTATACGTACTCTGTGCCTGGTCGTGTATACCCCTGTATACGTACTCTGCGCCTGGCCGTGTATACCCCCTGTATACGTACTCTGCGCCTGGCCATGTATACCCCCTGTATACGTACTCTGTGCCTGGCCGTGTATACCCCCTGTATACGTACTCTGCCCCTGGCCGTGTATACCCCCTGTATACGTACTCTGTGCCTGGCCGTGTATACCCCCTGTATACGTACTCTGTGCCTGGCCGTGTATACCCCCTGTATACGTACTCTGTGCCTGGCCGTGTATACCCCCTGTATACATACTCTGTGCCTGGCCGTGTATACCCCCTGTATACGTACTCTGCGCCTGGCCGGGTATACCCCCTGTATACGTACTCTGCGCCTGGCCGTGTATACCCCCTGTATACGTACTCTGCGCCTGGCGTGTATACCCCCTGTATACGTACTCTGCGCCTGGCCGGGTGTACCCCCTGTATACGTACTCTGCGCCTGGTCGTGTATACCCCCTGTATACGTACTCTGTGCCTGGCCGTGTATACCCCCTGTATACGTACTCTGTGCCTGGCCGTGTATACCCCCTGTATACGTACTCTGTGCCTGGCCGTGTATTCCCCCTGTATACGTACTCTGTGCCTGGCCGTGTATACCCCCTGTATACGTACTCTGCGCCTGGCCGTGTATACCCCCTGTATACGTACTCTGCGCCTGGCCGTGTATACCCCCTGTATACGTACTCTGTGCCTGGCCGTGTATACCCCCTGTATACGTACTCTGTGCCTGGTCGGGTATACCCCCTGTATACGTACTCTGCGCCTGGCCGTGTATACCCCCTGTATACGTACTCTGTGCCTGGCCGTGTATACCCCCTGTATACGTACTCTGTGCCTGGCCGTGTATACCCCCTGTATACGTACTCTGCGCCTGGCCGTGTATACCCCCTGTATACGTACTCTGTGCCTGGCCGTGCATACCCCCTGTATACGTACTCTGCGCCTGGCCGTGTATACCCCCTGTATACGTACTCTGTGCCTGGCCGTGTATACCCCCTGTATACGTACTCTGTGCCTGGCCGGGTATACCCCATGTCTTACCCCCTGTATACGTACTCTGTGCCTGGCCGTGTATACCCCCTGTATACGTACTCTGTGCCTGGCCGTGTATACCCCATGTCTTACCCCCTGTATACGTACTCTGTGCCTGGCCGTGTATACCCCCTGTACGTACTCTGCGCCTGGCCGTGTATACCCCCTGTATACGTACTCTGCGCCTGGCCGTGTATACCCCCTGTATACGTACTCTGTGCCTGGCCGTGTATACCCCCTGTATACGTACTCTGTGCCTGGCCGTGTATACCCCCTGTATACGTACTCTGCGCCTGGCCGTGTATACCCCTTGTATACGTACTCTGCGCCTGGCCGTGTATACCCCCTGTATACGTACTCTGTGCCTGGCCGTGTATACCCCCTGTATACGTACTCTGCGCCTGGCCGTGTATACCCCCTGTATACGTACTCTGTGCCTGGCCGTGTATACCCCCTGTATACGTACTCTGCGCCTGGCCGTGTATACCCCCTGTATACGTACTCTGTGCCTGGCCGTGTATACCCCCTGTATACGTACTCTGTGCCTGGCTGTGTATACCCCCTGTATACGTACTCTGTGCCTGGCTGTGTATACCCCCTGTATACGTACTCTGTGCCTGGCCGTGTATACCCCCTGTATACGTACTCTGTGCCTGGCCGTGTATACCCCCTGTATACGTACTCTGCGCCTGGCCGTGTATACCTCCTGTATACGTACTCTGTGCCTGGCCGTGTATACCCCCTGTATACGTACTCTGCGCCTGGCCGTGTATACCCCCTGTATACGTACTCTGCGCCTGGCCGTGTATACCCCCTGTATACGTACTCTGTGCCTGGCCGTGTATACCCCCTGTATACGTACTCTGTGCCTGGCCGTGTATACCCCCTGTATACGTACTCTGTGCCTGGCCGTGTATACCCCCTGTATACGTACTCTGTGCCTGGCCGTGTATACCCCCTGAATACGTACTCTGTGCCTGGCCGTGTATACCTCCTGTATACGTACTCTGTGCCTGGCCGTGTATACCTCCTGTATACGTACTCTGTGCCTGGCCGTGTATACCCCCTGTATACGTACTCTGTGCCTGGCCGGGTATACCCCCTGTATACGTACTCTGCGCCTGGCCGTATATACCCCCTGTATACGTACTCTGTGCCTGGCCGTGTATACCCCCTGTATACGTACTCTGCGCCTGGCCGTGTATACCCCCTGTATACGTACTCTGCGCCTGGCCGTGTATACCCCCTGTATACGTACTCTGTGCCTGGCTGTGTATACCCCCTGTATACGTACTCTGTGCCTGGCCGTGTATACCCCCTGTATACGTACTCTGAGCCTGGCCGTGTATACCCCCTGTATATGTACTCTGCGCCTGGCCGTGTATACCCCCTGTATACGTACTCTGCGCCTGGCCGTGTATACCCCCTGTATACGTACTCTGTGCCTGGCCGTGTATACCCCCTGTATACGTACTCTGTGCCTGGCCATGTATACCCCCTGTATACGTACTCTGTGCCTGGCCGTGTATACCCCCTGTATACGTACTCTGTGCCTGGCCGTGTATACCCCCTGTATACGTACTCTGTGCCTGGCCGTGTATACCCCCTGTATACGTACTCTGCGCCTGGCCGGGTATACCCCCTGTATACGTACTCTGTGCCTGGCCGTGTATACCCCCTGTATACGTACTCTGTGCCTGGCCGTGTATACCCCCTGTATACGTACTCTGCGCCTGGCCGTGTATACCCCCTGTATACGTACTCTGTGCCTGGCCGTGTATACCCCCTGTATAAGTACTCTGCGCCTGGCCGTGTATACCCCCTGTATAAGTATTCTGTGCCTGGCCGTGTATACCCCCTGTATACGTACTCTGCGCCTGGCCGTGTATACCCCCTGTATACGTACTCTGCGCCTGGCCGTGTATACCCCCTGTATACGTACTCTGTGCCTGGCCGTGTATACCCCCTGTATACGTACTCTGTGCCTGGCCGTGTATACCCCCTGTATACGTACTCTGCGTCTGGCCGTGTATACCCCCTGTATACGTACTCTGTGCCTGGCCGTGTATACCCCCTGTATACGTACTCTGCGCCTGGCCGTGTATACCCCCTGTATACGTACTCTGCGCCTGGCCGTGTATACCCCCTGTATACGTACTCTGCGCCTGGCCGTGTATACCCCCCTGTATACGTACGCTGCGCCTGGCCGTGTATACCCCCTGTATACGTACTCTGTGCCTGGCCGTGTATACCCCCTGTATACGTACTCTGTGCCTGGCCGTGTATACCCCCCTGTATACGTACTCTGCGCCTGGCCGTGTATACCCCCTGTATACGTACTCTGTGCCTGGCCGTGTATACCCCCTGTATACGTACTCTGCGCCTGGCCGTGTATACCCCCTGTATACGTACTCTGTGCCTGGCTGTGTATACCCCCTGTATACGTACTCTGTGCCTGGCCGTGTATACCCCCTGTATACGTACTCTGTGCCTGGCCGTGTATACCCCCTGTATACGTACTCTGCGCCTGGCCGTGTATACCCCCCTGTATACGTACTCTGCGCCTGGCCGGGTATACCCCCTGTATACGTACTCTGTGCCTGGCCGTGTATACCCCCTGTATACGTACTCTGCGCCTGGCCGTGTATACCCCCCTGTATACGTACTCTGCGCCTGGCCGTGTATACCCCCTGTATACGTACTCTGCGCCTGGCCGTGTATACCCCCTGTATACGTACTCTGTGCCTGGCCGTGTATACCCCTGTATACATACTCTGTGCCTGGCCGTGTATACCCCCTGTATACGTACTCTGTGCCTGGCCGTGTATACCCCCTGTATACGTACTCTGTGCCTGGCCGTGTATACCCCCTGTATACGTACTCTGCGCCTGGCCGTGTATACCCCCTGTATACGTACTCTGCGCCTGGCCGTGTATACCCCCTGTATACGTACTCTGCGCCTGGCCGTGTATACCCCCTGTATATGTACTCTGCGCCTGGCCGGGTATACCCCCTGTATACGTACTCTGTGCCTGGCCGTGTATACCCCCCTGTATACGTACTCTGCGCCTGGCCGGGTATACCCCCTGTATACGTACTCTGTGCCTGGCCGTGTATACCCCCTGTATACATACTCTGTGCCTGGCTGTGTATACCCCCTGTATACGTACTCTGTGCCTGGCCGGGTATACCCCCTGTATATGTACTCTGCGCCTGGCCGTGTAAACCCCCTGTATACGTACTCTGTGCCTGGCCGTGTATACCCCCCTGTATACGTACTCTGCGCCTGGCCGGGTATACCCCCTGTATATGTACTCTGCGCCTGGCCGTGTATACCCCCTGTATACGTACTCTGTGCCTGGCCGAGTATACCCCCTGTATACCCCCTGTATACGTACTCTGAGCCTGGCCGGGTATACCCCCTGTATACGTACTCTGCGCCTGGCCGTGTATACCCCCTGTATACGTACTCTGTGCCTGGCCGGGTATACCCCCTGTATACGTACTCTGTGCCTGGCCGTGTATACCCCCTGTATACGTACTCTGAGCCTGGTCGTGTATACCCCCTGTATAAGTACTCTGTGCCTGGCCGTGTATACCCCCTGTATACGTACTCTGCGCCTGGCCGTGTATACCCCCCTGTATACGTACTCAGCACCTGGTCGTGTATACCCCTGTATACGTACTCTGCACCTGGCCGTGTATACCCCCTGTATACGTACTCTGCGCCTGGCCGTGTATACCCCCTGTATACGTACTCTGTGCCTGGCCGTGTATACCCCCTGTATACGTACTCTGCGCCTGGTCGTGTATACCCCCTGTATACGTACTCTGCGCCTGGCCGTGTATACCCCCTGTATACGTACTCTGTGCCTGGCCGTGTATACCCCCTGTATACGTACTCTGTGCCTGGCCGTGTATACCCCCTGTATACGTACTCTGCGCCTGGCCGTGTATACCCCCTGTATACGTACTCTGCGCCTGGCCGTGTATACCCCCTGTATACGTACTCTGCGCCTGGCCGTGTATACCCCCTGTATACGTACTCTGTGCCTGGCTGTGTATACCCCCTGTATACGTACTCTGCGCCTGGCCGGGTATACCCCCTGTATACGTACTCTGTGCCTGGTCGTGTATACCCCCTGTATACGTACTCTGCGCCTGGCCGTGTATACCCCCTGTATACGTACTCTGTGCCTGGCCGTGTATACCCCCTGTATACGTACTCTGCGCCTGGCCGTGTATACCCCCTGTATACGTACTCTGCGCCTGGGCCGTGTATACCCCCTGTATACGTACTCTGCGCCTGGCCGTGTATACCCCCTGTATACGTACTCTGCGCCTGGCCGTGTATACCCCCTGTATACGTACTCTGCGCCTGGCCGTGTATACCCCCTGTATACGTACTCTGCGCCTGGCCGTGTATACCCCCTGTATACGTACTCTGCGCCTGGCCGTGTATACCCCCTGTATACGTACTCTGTGCCTGGCCGTGTATTCCCCCTGTATACGTACTCTGTGCCTGGCCGTGTATACCCCCTGTATACGTACTCTGTGCCTGGCCGTGTATACCCCCTGTATACGTACTCTGTGCCTGGCCGTGTATACCTCCTGTATACGTACTCTGTGCCTGGCCGTGTATACCCCCCTGTATACGTACTCTGTGCCTGGCCGTGTATACCTCCTGTATACGTACTCTGTGCCTGGCCGTGTATACCCCCTGTATACGTACTCTGCGCCTGGCCGGGTATACCCCCTGTATACGTACTCTGTGCCTCGCCGTGTATACCCCCTGTATACGTACTCTGTGCCTGGCCGGGTATACCCCCTGTATACGTACTCTGCGCCTGGCCGTGTATACCCCCTGTATACGTACTCTGTGCCTGGCCGTGTATACCCCCTGTATACGTACTCTGCGCCTGGCCGTGTATACCCCCTGTATACGTACTCTGTGCCTGGCCGTGTATACCCCCTGTATACGTACTCTGCGCCTGGCCGTGTATACCCCCTGTATACGTACTCTGCGCCTGGCCGTGTATACCCCCTGTATACGTACTCTGTGCCTGGCTGTGTATACCCCCTGTATACGTACTCGGGCCTGGCCGTGTATACCCCCTGTATACGTACTCTGTGCCTGGCCGTGTATACCCCCTGTATATGTACTCTGCGCCTGGCCGTGTATACCCCCTGTATACGTACTCTGTGCCTGGCCGTGTATACCCCCTGTATACGTACTCTGTGCCTGGCCGTGTATACCCCCTGTATACGTACTCTGTGCCTGGCCGGGTATACCCCCTGTATACGTACTCTGAGCCTGGTCGTGTATACCCCCTGTATACGTACTCTGTGCCTGGCCGTGTATACCCCCTGTATACGTACTCTGCGCCTGGCCGTGTATACCCCCCTATATACGTACTCTGCGCCTGGCCGTGTATACCCCCCTGTATACGTACTCTGTGCCTGGCCGTGTATACCCCCTGTATACGTACTCTGTGCCTGGCCGTGTATACCCCCTGTATACGTACTCTGCGCCTGGCCGTGTATACCCCCTGTATACGTACTCTGTGCCTGGCCGTGTATACCCCCTGTATACGTACTCTGCGCCTGGCCGTGTATACCCCCTGTATATGTACTCTGCGCCTGGCCGTGTATACCCCCTGTATACGTACTCTGTGCCTGGCCGTGTATACCCCCTGTATACGTACTCTGCGCCTGGCCGTGTATACCCCCTGTATATGTACTCTGCGCCTGGCCGTGTATACCCCCTGTATACGTACTCTGCGCCTGGTCGTGTATACCCCCTGTATACGTACTCTGCGCCTGGCCGTGAATACCCCCTGTATACGTACTCTGCGCCTGGCCGTGTATACCCCCTGTATACGTACTCTGTGCCTGGCCGTGTATACCCCCTGTATACGTACTCTGCGCCTGGCCGTGTATACCCCCTGTATACGTACTCTGTGCCTGGCCGTGTATACCCCCTGTATACGTACTCTGCGCCTGGCCGTGTATACCCCCCTGTATACGTACTCTGCGCCTGGCCGTGTATACCCCCTGTATACGTACTCTGCGCCTGGCCGTGTATACCCCCTGTATACGTACTCTGCGCCTGGCCGTGTATACCCCCTGTATACGTACTCTGTGCCTGGCCGTGTATACCCCCTGTATACGTACTCTGCGCCTGGCCGTGTATACCCCCTGTATACGTACTCTGTGCCTCGCCGTGTATACCCCCTGTATACGTACTCTGCGCCTGGCCGGGTATACCCCCTGTATACGTACTCTGCGCCTGGCCGTGTATACCCCCTGTATACGTACTCTGCGCCTGGCCGTGTATACCCCCTGTATACGTACTCTGCGCCTGGCCGTGTATACCCCCTGTATACGTACTCTGCGCCTGGCCGTGTATACCCCCTGTATACGTACTCTGCGCCTGGCCGTGTATACCCCCCTGTATACGTACTCTGCGCCTGGCCGTGTATACCCCCTGTATACGTACTCTGCGCCTGGCCGTGTATACCCCCTGTATACGTACTCTGTGCCTGGCCGTGTATACCCCCTGTATACGTACTCTGCGCCTGGCCGTGTATACCCCCTGTATACGTACTCTGTGCCTCGCCGTGTATACCCCCTGTATACGTACTCTGCGCCTGGCCGGGTATACCCCCTGTATACGTACTCTGCGCCTGGCCGTGTATACCCCCTGTATACGTACTCTGCGCCTGGCCGTGTATACCCCCTGTATACGTACTCTGCGCCTGGCCGTGTATACCCCCTGTATACGTACTCTGCGCCTGGCCGTGTATACCCCCTGTATACGTACTCTGCGCCTGGCCGTGTATACCCCCTGTATACGTACTCTGCGCCTGGCCGTGTATACCCCCTGTATACGTACTCTGTGCCTGGCCGTGTATACCCCCTGTATACGTACTCTGTGCCTGGCCGTGTATACCCCCTGTATACGTACTCTGTGCCTGGCCGTGTATACCCCCTGTATACGTACTCTGTGCCTGGCTGTGTATACCCCCTGTATACGTACTCTGCGCCTGGCCGTGTATACCCCCTGTATACGTACTCTGTGCCTGGCTGTGTATACCCCCTGTATACGTACTCTGTGCCTGGCCGGGTATACCCCCTGTATACATACTCTGTGCCTGGCCGGGTATAACCCCTCTATACGTACTCTGCGCCTGGCCGTGTATACCCCCTGTATACGTACTCTGTGCCTGGCCGTGTATACCCCCTGTATACGTACTCTGTGCCTGGCCGGGTATACCCCCTCTATACGTACTCAGCGCCTGGCCGTGTATACCGCCTGTATACGTACTCTGCCCTGGCCGTGTATACCCCCTGTATACGTACTCTGTGCCTGGCCGTGTATACCCCCTGTATACGCACTCTGTGCCTGGTCGTGTATACCCCCTGTATACGTACTCTGCGCCTGGCGTGTATACCCCCAGTATACGTACTCTGCGCCTGGCCGTGTATACCCCCTCTATACGTACTCTGTGCCTGGTCGTGTATACCCCCTGTATACGCACTCTGTGCCTGGTCGTGTATACCCCCTGTATACGTACTCTGCGCCTGGCGTGTATACCCCCTGTATACGTACTCTGCGCCTGGCCGTGTATACCCCCTGTATACGTACTCTGTGCCTGGCCGTGTATACCCCCTGTATACGTACTCTGTGCCTGGCCGTGTATACCCCCTGTATACGTACTCTGCGCCTGGCCGGGTATACCCCCTGTATACGTACTCTGTGCCTCGCCGTGTATACCCCCTGTATATGTACTCTGTGCCTGGCCGTGTATACCCCCTGTATACGTACTCTGTGCCTGGCCGTGTATACCCCCTGTATACGTACTCTGTGCCTGGCCGTGTATACCCCCTGTATATGTACTCTGTGCCTGGCCGTGTATACCCCCTGTATACGTACTCTGTGCCTGGCCGTGTATACCCCCTGTATACGTACTCTGTGCCTCGCCGTGTATACCCCCTGTATACGTACTCTGTGCCTGGCCGTGTATACCCCCTGTATACGTACTCTGCGCCTGGCCGGGTATACCCCCTGTATACGTACTCTGTGCCTGGCCGGGTATACCCCCCTGTATACGTACTCTGTGCCTCGCCGTGTATACCCCCTGTATACGTACTCTGCGCCTGGCCGGGTATACCCCCTGTATACGTACTCTGTGCCTGGCCGGGTATACCCCCTGTATACGTACTCTGTGCCTGGCCGTGTATACCCCCCTGTATACGTACTCTGCGCCTGGCCGGGTATACCCCCTGTATACGTACTCTGTGCCTGGCCGTGTATACCCCCTGTATACGTACTCTGCGCCTGGCCGGGTATACCCCCTGTATACGTACTCTGTGCCTGGCCGGGTATACCCCCCTGTATACGTACTCTGTGCCTGGCCTTGTATACCCCCTGTATACGTACTCTGCGCCTGGCCGTGTATACCCCCTGTATACGTACTCTGTGCCTGGCCGTGTATACCCCCTGTATACGTACTCTGCGCCTGGCCGTGTATACCCCCTGTATACGTACTCTGCGCCTGGCCGGGTATACCCCCTGTATACGTACTCTGTGCCTGGCCGTGTATACCCCCTGTATACGTACTCTGTGCCTGGCCGTGTATACCCCCTGTATACGTACTCTGTGCCTGGCCGTGTATACCCCCTGTATACGTACTCTGTGCCTGGCCGTGTATACCCCCTGTATACGTACTCTGCGCCTGGCCGGGTATACCCCCCTGTATACGTACTCTGCGCCTGGCCGGGTATACCCCCAGTATACGTTCTCTGCGCCTGGCTGTGTATACCCCCTGTATACGTACTCTGCGCCTGGCCGTGTATACCCCCTGTATACGTACTCTGTGCCTGGCCGTGTATACCCCCTGTACGTACTCTGCGCCTGGCCGTGTATACCCCCTGTATACGTACTCTGCGCCTGGCCGTGTATACCCCCTGTATACGTACTCTGCACCTGGCCGTGTATACCCCCTGTATACGTACTCTGCGCCTGGCCGTGTATACCCCCTGTATACGTACTCTGGCCTGGCGTGTATACCCCCTGTATACGTACTCTGCGCCTGGCCGTGTATACCCCCTGTATACGTACTCTGTGCCTGGCCGTGTATACCCCCTGTATACGTACTCTGTGCCTGGCCGTGTAAACCCCCTGTATACGTACTCTGTGCCTGGCCGTGTATACCCCCTGTATACGTACTCTGCGCCTGGCCGTGTATACCCCCTGTATACGTACTCTGCGCCTGGCCGTGTATACCCCCTGTATACGTACTCTGGCCTGGCGTGTATACCCCCTGTATACGTACTCTGCGCCTGGCCGTGTATACCCCCTGTATACGTACTCTGCGCCTGGCCGTGTATACCCCCTGTATACGTACTCTGGCCTGGCGTGTATACCCCCTGTATACGTACTCTGCGCCTGGCCGTGTATACCCCCTGTATACGTACTCTGCGCCTGGCCGTGTATACCCCCTGTATACGTACTCTGCGCCTGGCCGTGTATACCCCCTGTATACGTACTCTGTGTCTGGCCGTGTATACCCCCTGTATACGTACTCTGCGCCTGGTCGTGTATACCCCTGTATACGTACTCTGCGCCTGGCCGGGTATACCCCCTGTATACGTACTCTGTGCCTGGCCGGGTATACCCCCTGTATACGTACTCTGCGCCTGGCCGGGTATACCCCCTGTATACGTACTCTGTGTCTGGCCGTGTATACCCCCTGTATACGTACTCTGTGCCTGGCCGAGTATACCCCCTGTATACGTACTCTGAGCCTGGTCGTGTATACCCCCTGTATACGTACTCTGTGCCTGGCCGGGTATACCCCCTGTATACGTACTCTGTGCCTGGCCGTGTATACCCCCTGTATACGTACTCTGCGCCTGGTCGTGTATACCCCCTGTATACGTACTCTGCGCCTGGCCAGGTATACCCCCTGTATACGTACTCTGTGCCTGGCCGGGTATACCCCCTGTATACGTACTCTGCGCATGGTCGTGTATACCCCCTGTATACGTACTCTGCGCCTGGCCGTGTATACCCCCTGTATACGTACTCTGCGCCTGGCCGTGTATACCCCCTGTATACGTACTCTGCGCCTGGCCGTGTATACCCCCTGTATACGTACTCTGCGCCTGGCCGTGTATACCCCCCTGTATACGTACTCTGCGCCTGGCCGTGTATACCCCCTGTATACGTACTCTGCGCCTGGCCGTGTATACCCCCTGTATACGTACTCTGTGCCTGGCCGTGTATACCCCCTGTATACGTACTCTGCGCCTGGCCGTGTATACCCCCTGTATACGTACTCTGTGCCTCGCCGTGTATACCCCCTGTATACGTACTCTGCGCCTGGCCGGGTATACCCCCTGTATACGTACTCTGCGCCTGGCCGTGTATACCCCCTGTATACGTACTCTGCGCCTGGCCGTGTATACCCCCTGTATACGTACTCTGCGCCTGGCCGTGTATACCCCCTGTATACGTACTCTGCGCCTGGCCGTGTATACCCCCTGTATACGTACTCTGCGCCTGGCCGTGTATACCCCCTGTATACGTACTCTGCGCCTGGCCGTGTATACCCCCTGTATACGTACTCTGTGCCTGGCCGTGTATACCCCCTGTATACGTACTCTGTGCCTGGCCGTGTATACCCCCTGTATACGTACTCTGTGCCTGGCCGTGTATACCCCCTGTATACGTACTCTGTGCCTGGCTGTGTATACCCCCTGTATACGTACTCTGCGCCTGGCCGTGTATACCCCCTGTATACGTACTCTGTGCCTGGCTGTGTATACCCCCTGTATACGTACTCTGTGCCTGGCCGGGTATACCCCCTGTATACATACTCTGTGCCTGGCCGGGTATAACCCCTCTATACGTACTCTGCGCCTGGCCGTGTATACCCCCTGTATACGTACTCTGTGCCTGGCCGTGTATACCCCCTGTATACGTACTCTGTGCCTGGCCGGGTATACCCCCTCTATACGTACTCAGCGCCTGGCCGTGTATACCGCCTGTATACGTACTCTGCCCTGGCCGTGTATACCCCCTGTATACGTACTCTGTGCCTGGCCGTGTATACCCCCTGTATACGCACTCTGTGCCTGGTCGTGTATACCCCCTGTATACGTACTCTGCGCCTGGCGTGTATACCCCCAGTATACGTACTCTGCGCCTGGCCGTGTATACCCCCTCTATACGTACTCTGTGCCTGGTCGTGTATACCCCCTGTATACGCACTCTGTGCCTGGTCGTGTATACCCCCTGTATACGTACTCTGCGCCTGGCGTGTATACCCCCTGTATACGTACTCTGCGCCTGGCCGTGTATACCCCCTGTATACGTACTCTGTGCCTGGCCGTGTATACCCCCTGTATACGTACTCTGTGCCTGGCCGTGTATACCCCCTGTATACGTACTCTGCGCCTGGCCGGGTATACCCCCTGTATACGTACTCTGTGCCTCGCCGTGTATACCCCCTGTATATGTACTCTGTGCCTGGCCGTGTATACCCCCTGTATACGTACTCTGTGCCTGGCCGTGTATACCCCCTGTATACGTACTCTGTGCCTGGCCGTGTATACCCCCTGTATATGTA
Organism: Ascaphus truei; assembly: GCF_040206685.1. Lineage (NCBI taxonomy): Eukaryota > Metazoa > Chordata > Amphibia > Anura > Ascaphidae > Ascaphus > Ascaphus truei. Next base: position 46,060 of record NW_027454509.1, on the reverse strand, counting down.
CTCTGTGCCTGGCCGTGTATACCCCCTGTATACGTACTCTGTGCCTGGCCGTGTATACCCCCTGTATACGTACTCTGTGCCTCGCCGTGTATACCCCCTGTATACGTACTCTGTGCCTGGCCGTGTATACCCCCTGTATACGTACTCTGCGCCTGGCCGGGTATACCCCCTGTATACGTACTCTGTGCCTGGCCGGGTATACCCCCCTGTATACGTACTCTGTGCCTCGCCGTGTATACCCCCTGTATACGTACTCTGCGCCTGGCCGGGTATACCCCCTGTATACGTACTCTGTGCCTGGCCGGGTATACCCCCTGTATACGTACTCTGTGCCTGGCCGTGTATACCCCCCTGTATACGTACTCTGCGCCTGGCCGGGTATACCCCCTGTATACGTACTCTGTGCCTGGCCGTGTATACCCCCTGTATACGTACTCTGCGCCTGGCCGGGTATACCCCCTGTATACGTACTCTGTGCCTGGCCGGGTATACCCCCCTGTATACGTACTCTGTGCCTGGCCTTGTATACCCCCTGTATACGTACTCTGCGCCTGGCCGTGTATACCCCCTGTATACGTACTCTGTGCCTGGCCGTGTATACCCCCTGTATACGTACTCTGCGCCTGGCCGTGTATACCCCCTGTATACGTACTCTGCGCCTGGCCGGGTATACCCCCTGTATACGTACTCTGTGCCTGGCCGTGTATACCCCCTGTATACGTACTCTGTGCCTGGCCGTGTATACCCCCTGTATACGTACTCTGTGCCTGGCCGTGTATACCCCCTGTATACGTACTCTGTGCCTGGCCGTGTATACCCCCTGTATACGTACTCTGCGCCTGGCCGGGTATACCCCCCTGTATACGTACTCTGCGCCTGGCCGGGTATACCCCCAGTATACGTTCTCTGCGCCTGGCTGTGTATACCCCCTGTATACGTACTCTGCGCCTGGCCGTGTATACCCCCTGTATACGTACTCTGTGCCTGGCCGTGTATACCCCCTGTACGTACTCTGCGCCTGGCCGTGTATACCCCCTGTATACGTACTCTGCGCCTGGCCGTGTATACCCCCTGTATACGTACTCTGCACCTGGCCGTGTATACCCCCTGTATACGTACTCTGCGCCTGGCCGTGTATACCCCCTGTATACGTACTCTGGCCTGGCGTGTATACCCCCTGTATACGTACTCTGCGCCTGGCCGTGTATACCCCCTGTATACGTACTCTGTGCCTGGCCGTGTATACCCCCTGTATACGTACTCTGTGCCTGGCCGTGTAAACCCCCTGTATACGTACTCTGTGCCTGGCCGTGTATACCCCCTGTATACGTACTCTGCGCCTGGCCGTGTATACCCCCTGTATACGTACTCTGCGCCTGGCCGTGTATACCCCCTGTATACGTACTCTGGCCTGGCGTGTATACCCCCTGTATACGTACTCTGCGCCTGGCCGTGTATACCCCCTGTATACGTACTCTGCGCCTGGCCGTGTATACCCCCTGTATACGTACTCTGGCCTGGCGTGTATACCCCCTGTATACGTACTCTGCGCCTGGCCGTGTATACCCCCTGTATACGTACTCTGCGCCTGGCCGTGTATACCCCCTGTATACGTACTCTGCGCCTGGCCGTGTATACCCCCTGTATACGTACTCTGTGTCTGGCCGTGTATACCCCCTGTATACGTACTCTGCGCCTGGTCGTGTATACCCCTGTATACGTACTCTGCGCCTGGCCGGGTATACCCCCTGTATACGTACTCTGTGCCTGGCCGGGTATACCCCCTGTATACGTACTCTGCGCCTGGCCGGGTATACCCCCTGTATACGTACTCTGTGTCTGGCCGTGTATACCCCCTGTATACGTACTCTGTGCCTGGCCGAGTATACCCCCTGTATACGTACTCTGAGCCTGGCCGTGTATACCCCCTGTATACGTACTCTGTGTCTGGCCGTGTATACCCCCTGTATACGTACTCTGTGTCTGGCCGTGTATACCCCCTGTATACGTACTCTGTGCCTGGCCGAGTATACCCCCTGTATACGTACTCTGAGCCTGGCCGTGTATACCCCCTGTATACGTACTCTGCGCCTGGCCGTGTATACCCCCTGTATACGTACTCTGTGTCTGGCCGTGTATACCCCCTGTATACGTACTCTGCGCCTGGTCGTGTATACCCCTGTATACGTACTCTGCGCCTGGCCGGGTATACCCCCTGTATACGTACTCTGTGCCTGGCCGGGTATACCCCCTGTATACGTACTCTGCGCCTGGCCGGGTATACCCCCTGTATACGTACTCTGTGTCTGGCCGTGTATACCCCCTGTATACGTACTCTGTGCCTGGCCGAGTATACCCCCTGTATACGTACTCTGAGCCTGGTCGTGTATACCCCCTGTATACGTACTCTGTGCCTGGCCGGGTATACCCCCTGTATACGTACTCTGTGCCTGGCCGGGTATACCCCCTGTATACGTACTCTGCGCATGGTCGTGTATACCCCCTGTATACGTACTCTGTGCCTGGCCGGGTATACCCCCTGTATACGTACTCTGTGCCTTGTCGTGTATACCCCCTATATACGTACTCTGCGCCTGGCCGTGTATACCCCCTGTATACGTACTCTGTGTCTGGCCGTGTATACCCCCTGTATACGTACTCTGCGCCTGGCCGTGTATACCCCCTGTATACGTACTCTGTGCCTGGCCGTGTATACCCCCTGTATACGTACTCTGTGCCTGGCCGTGTATACCCCCTGTATACGTACTCTGTGCCTGGCCGTGTATACCCCCTGTATACGTACTCTGTGCATGATGGAATTCTCATGGCAGAACTTCACCCCTTTCAGCAGCATCATCATGTAACCTTTGACCTGGGCTTCGGTCAGTGGCTGGTCAGAATTCCTGATCACCTCAGAGAGGTCGGAGAGCATGTACTCAAAGACCAGTACGAACCCCGTCCCATGAGGGAAGACCTCCCTCAGTTTCACCACCTGTGGAGAGACCCCAAAACTGAGAGGTGACCCCGACACCGCAAAGTGACCCAAGGAGCAACCCATTTTGTCACCCAACCTGCAGTGACACGGTGACAACTAACCCTCCCTGCGGTGACACGGTGACAACTAACCCTCCCTGCGGTGACACGGTGACAACTAACCCTCCCTGCAGTGACATGGAAGAGACCTGTCCCTCCCTGCGGTGACACGGTGACAACTAACCCTCCCTGCGGTGACACGGTGACAACTAACCCTCCCTGCGGTGACACGGTGACAACTAACCCTCCCTGCGGTGACATGGAAGAGACCTGTCCCTCCCTGCGGTGACACGGTGACAACTAACCCTCCCTGCGGTGACACGGTGACACCTAACCGTCCCTGCGGTGACATGGAAGAGACCTGTCCCTCCCTGCGGTGACACGGTGACACCTAACCGTCCCTGAGGTGACACGGAAGAGACCTGTCCCTCCCTGCGGTGACACCGTGACACCTAACCCTCCCTGCGGTGACACAGTGACACCTAACCCTCCCTGCGGTGACACAGAAGAGACCTGTCCCTCCCTGC
>NW_027454509.1:22500-32500 GCF_040206685.1 Ascaphus truei | reverse complement strand
ACGACGATCCGCACCTCTCCAACCCCGACCTTGGCAAAGTAACACGACGATCCGCACCTCTCCAACCCCGACCTTGGCAAAGTAACACGACGATCCGCACCTCTCCAATCCCGACCTTGGCAAAGTAACACGACGATCCGCACCTCCCCAACCCCGACCTTGGCAAAGTAACACGACGATCCGCACCTCTCCCACCCCGACCTTGGCAAAGTAACACGACGATCCGCACCTCCCCAACCCCGACCTTGGCAAAGTAACACGACGATCCGCACCTCTCCAACCCCGACCTTGGCAAAGTAACACGACGATCCGCACCTCTCCAACCCCGACCTTGGCAAAGTAACACGACGATCCGCACCTCTCCAACCCCGACCGTGGCAAAGTAACACGACGATCCGCACCTCTCCAACCCCGACCATGGCAAAGTAACACGACGATCCGCACCTCTCCAACCCCGACCTTGGCAAAGTAACACGACGATCCGCACCTCTCCAACCCCGACCGTGGCAAAGTAACACGACGATCCGCACCTCTCCAACCCCGACCTTGGCAAAGTAACACGACGATCCGCACCTCTCCAATCCCGACCGTGGCAAAGTAACACGACGATCCGCACCTCCCCAACCCCGACCTTGGCAAAGTAACACGACGATCCGCACCTCTCCAACCCCGACCTTGGCAAAGTAACACGACGATCCGCACCTCTCCAACCCCGACCTTGGCAAAGTAACACGACGATCCGCACCTCTCCAATCCCGACCGTGGCAAAGTAACACGACGATCCGCACCTCCCCAACCCCGACCTTGGCAAAGTAACACGACGATCCGCACCTCTCCAACCCCGACCTTGGCAAAGTAACACGACGATCCGCACCTCTCCAACCCCGACCTTGGCAAAGTAACACGACGATCCGCACCTCTCCAATCCCGACCTTGGCAAAGTAAAACGACGATCCGCACCTCTCCAACCGCGACCTTGGCAAAGTAACACGACGATCCGCACCTCTCCAACCCCGACCTTGGCAAAGTAACACGACGATCCGCACCTCTCCAATCCCGACCTTGGCAAAGTAACACGACGATCCGCACCTCTCCAACCGCGACCTTGGCAAAGTAACACGACGATCCGCACCTCTCCAATCCCGACCTTGGCAAAGTAACACGACGATCCGCACCTCTCCAACCCCGACCTTGGCAAAGTAACACGACGATCCGCACCTCTCCAACCCCGACCTTGGCAAAGTAACACGACGATCCGCACCTCTCAAATCCTGACCTTGGCAAAGTAACACGACGATCCGCACCTCTCCAACCCCGACCTTGGCAAAGTAACACGACGATCCGCACCTCTCCAACCCCGACCTTGGCAAAGTAACACGACGATCCGCACCTCTCCAACCCCGACCTTGGCAAAGTAACACGATGATCCGCACCTCTCCAACCCCGACCTTGGCAAAGTAACACGACGATCCGCACCTCTCCAATCCTGACCTTGGCAAAGTAACACGACGATCCGCACCTCTCCAACCCCGACCTTGGCAAAGTAACACGACGATCCGCACCTCTCCAACCCCGACCTTGGCAAAGTAACACGACGATCCGCACCTCTCCAACCCCGACCTTGGCAAAGTAACACGACGATCCGCACCTCTCCAACCCCGACCTTGGCAAAGTAACACGACGATCCGCACCTCTCCAACCCCGACCTTGGCAAAGTAACACGACGATCCGCACCTCTCCAATCCCGACCTTGGCAAAGTAACACGACGATCCGCACCTCTCCAACCCCGACCTTGGCAAAGTAACACGACGATCCGCACCTCTCCAACCCCGACCTTGGCAAAGTAACACGACGATCCGCACCTCTCCAATCCTGACCTTGGCAAAGTAACACGATGATCCGCACCTCCCCAACCCCGACCTTGGCAAAGTAACACGACGATCCGCACCTCTCCAACCCCGACCTTGGCAAAGTAACACGACGATCCGCACCTCTCCAACCCCGACCTTGGCAAAGTAACACGACGATCCGCACCTCTCCAACCCCGACCTTGGCAAAGTAACACGACGATCCGCACCTCTCCAACCCCGACCTTGGCAAAGTAACACGACGATCCGCACCTCTCCAACCCCGACCTTGGCAAAGTAACACGACGATCCGCACCTCTCCAACCCCGACCTTGGCAAAGTAACACGACGATCCGCACCTCTCCAATCCTGACCTTGGCAAAGTAACACGACGATCCGCACCTCTCCAACCCCGACCTTGGCAAAGTAACACGACGATCCGCACCTCTCCAACCCCGACCTTGGCAAAGTAACACGACGATCCGCACCTCTCCAATCCCGACCGTGGCAAAGTAACACGACGATCCGCACCTCTCCAACCCCGACCGTGGCAAAGTAACACGATGATCCGCACCTCTCCAACCCCGACCTTGGCAAAGTAACACGACGATCCGCACCTCTCCAATCCCGACCGTGGCAAAGTAACATGACGATCCGCACCTCTCCAATCCCGACCGTGGCAAAGTAACACGATGATCCGCACCTCTCAAATCCTGACCTTGGCAAAGTAACACGACGATCAGCACCTCTCCAACCCCGACCTTGGCAAAGTAACACGACGATCCGCACCTCTCCAACCCCGACCTTGGCAAAGTAACACGACGATCCGCACCTCTCAAATCCTGACCTTGGCAAAGTAACACGACGATCCGCACCTCTCCAATCCTGACCTTGGCAAAGTAACACGACGATCCGCACCTCTCCAACCCCGACCTTGGCAAAGTAACACGACGATCCGCACCTCTCCAACCCCGACCTTGGCAAAGTAACACGACGATCCGCACCTCTCCAACCCCGACCTTGGCAAAGTAACACGACGATCCGCACCTCCCCAACCCCGACCTTGGCAAAGTAACACGACGATCCGCACCTCTCCAACCCCGACCTTGGCAAAGTAACACGACGATCCGCACCTCTCCAATCCTGACCTTGGCAAAGTAACACGACGATCCGCACCTCTCCAATCCTGACCTTGGCAAAGTAACACGACGATCCGCACCTCTCCAATCCTGACCTTGGCAAAGTAACACGACGATCCGCACCTCTCCAACCCCGACCTTGGCAAAGTAACACGACGATCCGCACCTCTCCAATCCCGACCTTGGCAAAGTAACACGACGATCCGCACCTCTCCAACCCCGACCTTGGCAAAGTAACACGACGATCCGCACCTCTCCAACCCCGACCTTGGCAAAGTAACACGACGATCCGCACCTCTCCAACCCCGACCTTGGCAAAGTAACACGACGATCCGCACCTCTCCAACCCCGACCTTGGCAAAGTAACACGACGATCCGCACCTCTCCAACCCCGACCTTGGCAAAGTAACACGACGATCCGCACCTCCCCAACCCCGACCTTGGCAAAGTAACACGACGATCCGCACCTCCCCAACCCCGACCTTGGCAAAGTAACACGACGATCCGCACCTCTCCAACCCCGACCTTGGCAAAGTAACACGACGATCCGCACCTCTCCAATCCCGACCTTGGCAAAGTAACACGACGATCCGCACCTCTCCAACCCCGACCTTGGCAAAGTAACACGACGATCCGCACCTCTCCCACCCCGACCTTGGCAAAGTAACACGACGATCTGCACCTCTCCAACCCCGACCTTGGCAAAGTAACACGACGATCCTCACCTCTCCAACCCCGACCGTGGCAAAGTAACACGACGATCCGCACCTCTCCAACCCCGACCATGGCAAAGTAACACGACGATCCGCACCTCTCCAACCCCGACCATGGCAAAGTAACACGACGATCCGCACCTCTCCAACCCCGACCTTGGCAAAGTAACACGACGATCCGCACCTCTCCAACCCCGACCGTGGCAAAGTAACACGACGATCCGCACCTCTCCAACCCCGACCTTGGCAAAGTAACACGACGATCCGCACCTCTCCAATCCCGACCGTGGCAAAGTAACACGACGATCCGCACCTCCCCAACCCCGACCTTGGCAAAGTAACACGACGATCCGCACCTCTCCAACCCCGACCTTGGCAAAGTAACACGACGATCCGCACCTCTCCAACCCCGACCTTGGCAAAGTAACACGACGATCCGCACCTCTCCAACCCCGACCTTGGCAAAGTAACACGACGATCCGCACCTCTCCAACCCCGACCTTGGCAAAGTAACACGACGATCCGCACCTCTCCAACCGCGACCTTGGCAAAGTAACACGACGATCCGCACCTCTCCAACCCCGACCTTGGCAAAGTAACACGACGATCCGCACCTCTCCAACCCCGACCTTGGCAAAGTAACACGACGAACCGCACCTCTCCAACCGCGACCTTGGCAAAGTAACACGACGATCCGCACCTCTGAAATCCCGACCTTGGCAAAGTAACACGACGATCCGCACCTCTCCAACCCCGACCTTGGCAAAGTAACACGACGATCCGCACCTCTCCAACCCCGACCTTGGCAAAGTAACACGACGATCCGCACCTCTCCAACCCCGACCTTGGCAAAGTAACACGACGATCCGCACCTCTCCAACCCCGACCTTGGCAAAGTAACACGACGATCCGCACCTCTCCAACCCCGACCTTGGCAAAGTAACACGACGATCCGCACCTCTCCAATCCTGACCTTGGCAAAGTAACACGACGATCCGCACCTCTCCAACCCCGACCTTGGCAAAGTAACACGACGATCCGCACATCTCCAATCCCGACCTTGGCAAAGTAACACGACGATCCGCACCTCTCCAACCCCGACCTTGGCAAAGTAACACGACGATCCGCACCTCTCCAACCCCGACCTTGGCAAAGTAACACGACGATCCGCACCTCTCCAACCCCGACCGTGGCAAAGTAACACGACGATCCGCACCTCTCCAATCCTGACCTTGGCAAAGTAACACGACGATCCGCACCTCTCCAACCCCGACCTTGGCAAAGTAACACGACGATCCGCACCTCTCCAACCCCGACCTTGGCAAAGTAACACGACGATCCGCACCTCTCCAACCCCGACCTTGGCAAAGTAACACGACGATCCACACCTCTCCAACCCCGACCTTGGCAAAGTAACACGACGATCCGCACCTCTCCAATCCCGACCGTGGCAAAGTAACACGACGATCCGCACCTCTCCAATCCCGACCGTGGCAAAGTAACACGACGATCCGCACCTCTCCAATCCCGACCGTGGCAAAGTAACACGACGATCCGCACCTCTCCAACCGCGACCTTGGCAAAGTAACACGACGATCCGCACCTCTCCAACCCCGACCACGGCTAAGTACCGTCAACGATCCGCACCTCTCCGACCTCGGCAAGTATCTCTGACTACGGCTACCTCGACCTATCTACACTCCAGACGCGCACGCGGCTGTGGGTTGGGGTTATATACAGTCCCCACCTCGGCCTCGCGGTCACGCCTGGTTTGTGGTGATCTGGCATGTTTTCTAAAATTGAAAATGATTTAGAACAGAACAGAACGACCGTCGCATGGACACATTGCAACAGAACCTCCTGCCTCTTACTGACCGGGCGCAAGCCCCTCTTCCTGGTCCTGTCCCTGCGGGGTCTTCTGCTGCAACTCTACCTTCTATATCCATGATTTCGACTTCTGAACCCCGACTTCCCACACCCAGCCGTTATAGTGGCGACCCCCATGGGTGCCGGGGCTTTTTGAATCAATGTTTCATACACTTCGAACTAATGCCTTCTCGATTCTTTTCTCAAAGATTCAAGGTGGCGTACATTATCTCGCTACTCACCGATGATGCCCTGGGCTTCTTCCATCTGGGAACAAACTCAGGATACGGACAATTTACCCGGGAATTCTGCAGTCTTTGATATGCCTGGTCGCAAGGTAACTGCTGCTTCTTCCCTTTCCCACATTTCTCTGTGGCTAGATACGCTCTGGAGTTCCGCACTATCGCCGCCGAGAACGGATAGAATAACGAGGTGTTATCAGCCGTCTTCTGGCAAGGTCTCTCTGAGATTTTAAAAGACCAGCTCACTGCACATGGATGCCTTACCGAACTCGAAGAACTCATCGTCATATGTATCCGCGTTGATCAACGACTGCAGGAGAGGAGGTCCGAAAGAACCCATCATCGGCAGCTCACTCTGTGATTCCCTTCTCTTCATGCTGGTACATGCTGGTATCTTCCTCCAGATATTCCTGAGCCCATGTAACTTGGGGCAAACAAATTGTCGTCCGGTGAGAAACAGTGCTGATGCAACGCCGGTCTCTGTCTGTACTGTGGCAATCCCGGACATCAGGTACTCTATTGCCCCCACAAGTCGGGAAATGCCAACTCCCAATGAGGTCCAAGGGAATCACATTGGGAACACTTTCTACCTCCCCTACCAAAGAGAGTCCATTGTCAACCAGGATCCTTGTACCAGTTACGCTGACTGGCGAGAACTTCCACATCACTGCTCTAACCTTTGTGGATTCCAGGTCAGGAGGCAATTTCATTGACCAGGGCTTCGCTGAGAGGAATAACACCCCCTCGTCCGCAAGAAATACCCTGTAGGGTTGGAAGCAATTGATGTTGGACCACTGCAACCAGCATTTATCTCTTTACAGACTATGCTCTTTTGTTTACGTACAGGTGAAGACCATACGGAAGAGATCCAGCTGGATGCCATCCATACTCCATCGGTCCATGTAATAATTGGTCTCCCGTGGCTCCAACTTCACAACCCATCTATTGATTGGACTGGCAAGCAACCTGTTCGGTGGAGCGCTTCATGTTCTAAGAATTGCACGGTGCCCGTCAAAATTATATACAGGGTTGCTGCTCCTAAATAAGAGAAGGTAACTTTGCCCGAGGCTTACACCGATTTTCGTGATGTTTTTGATAAAGCAAGATCGGAGCTTCTGCCACCTCATCGTGCCTTCGATTGTCCTATTGACCTGCTACCTGGTTCTGTACCTCCTAGGGGAAGCTCATATCCACTTTCCCTTCCAGAGACTAAAGCGATGAAAGAGTACATTCAAGGACATTTACTAAAAGGGTTTATTCAGAAATCTTCTTCTCCAGCCGGAGCAGTCTTCTTCTTCGTTAAGAAGAAGGACGCTACGACCCTGTATCGATTACAGAGCTCTTAACAAGACCACCATTAAAACCCGCTACCCCTTGCCATTGATTTCGGAACTCTTGGATCGCCTCCAAGGGGCCACCATCTTCACCAAACTGGACCTGCGTGGGACCTACAATTTGGTAAGAATTCGCCAGGGTGACGAATGGAAAACAGCTTTCAATACTAGAGATGGCCATTATGAATACCTTGTTATGCCCTTCGGCCTCTGTAATGCCCCTGCCGTCTTCCAAGACTTTGTTAATGACATCTTCAGGGACCTGCTCAATCAGTTTATCATCTATTTGGATGACATAATGATTTTTTTCTAAGTCTTCACAGGAACATGTCAGCCATGTCAAACAGGTACTGCTACGCCTACGTGAAAACCATTTGTTCGCCAAGCTGGAAAAGTGTCAGTTCCACCAAACCTCCACAGCATTTCTCGGATACATCATTTCTGACACTGGTCTAACCATGGATCCAGCGAAGGTGAAGGCGGTCCTGGATTGGCCTCGTCCCATTACTCTCAAGGCTGTACAGTACTTTCTGGGCTTTGCGAATTACTACCGAAGGTTCATTCAAAATGTATCTTCTGCGGTAGCTCCCATTACAGCCTTAATGACGAAAGGTGCGGATCCTACTTCTTGGTCGTTGGCGGCTAGCCAAGCTTTCGATCATCTGAAAACCGCCTTCGTTTCTGCACCCATCCTCATACATCCGGATCCCAAACTACTGTTCACCTTGGAAGTGGATGCATCAGACGTCGAGGCTGGAGCTATCCTGTCTCAGAGAAGGACTCCTAAAGCCAGACTTCATTCATGTGCCTTTTTTTCAAAAAACAATTCTCTAGCCGAACAAAATGATGACGTAGGTAACCGGGAACTTCTAGCTATCAAGTTAGCTCTAGAAGAATGGAGACATCTTTTAGAAGGCACGGAGAATCCTATCGCCATCTTAGCCGACCACAATAATTTACTCTACATCGAGGGCGCTCGTCGCCTAGGGGCTCGACAAACCCGGTGGTCGCTTTTCTTTACCCATTTCAATTATATTATTTATTTCCTACCGGGTTCAAATAATGTCAAGGCCGATGCCCTCTCCCATCAGGTTTTTGGTGGACGACAAAACCGAGGATCGTCAGGAGACCATACTTCCCTCCAAATACATACTTTCCGCCATCACCTTCGATGCCTTGAGGGAGGTCGTACAAGATCAGTTCCACATCCCAGAAGGTCTCGAGGTTCATGAAGGGCGAGTCTTTACCTCACCACCTCATCGGAGAAAGTTTCTTGAATGGGGTAATTCTTCCAAGTCATCTGGACATCCTGGTACCAGAAGAACCACCGACCTTGTGGAGCGGACCTTTTGGTGGCCTGGCATGCAGCAGGACATTAAGGAATTTGTTGCTGCGTGCTTAACATGTGCTTGGAATAAGACTCCTCGGAACAAACCACCAGGACTCCTTCGACCTCTTCCCATCCCGGACTGTCTATGGACACATCTGTCCATGGACTTCATAGTAGAACTGCCCGTGTCCAAAGGGATGAACACCATCTTAGTAGTGGTAGACTGCTTTTCTAAGTAGTCCCACTTTATCACATTGAAAAGTCTTCCCAACTCTCCCAAACTAACAGACATCTTTAATCAAAGAAATTTTCCACCTCCATGGTGTGCCGCAGGTCGTCGTCTCCAATCATGGGTCACAGTTTATTTCGAAGTTCTGGCGTTCCTTCTCACAGCAATTGGGTATATCTCTACATTTTTCTTCTGGTTAACATCCCCAAACCAACGGTCAGACAGAGCGAACTAACCAGTCACTGGAGCAATATATTCGCAGTTTCGTCTCAGACACCCAGGATGACTGGACTAACCTTCTTACTTGGACCGAGTTTGTGCACAACAATCTGAGCAATGAATCCACCATGGAGTCGCCCTTCTTCAATAATTATGGGTTTCATCCGTCTCTCCTGCCCATCGCCAAACCCAGTTCTGGGGTACCGGCAACAGACAACAGAATTATTTGGCTACAGCATTCATGGAAAAGAATCCAGCAGAATCTTTCCAGGGCAACTTCTAGACAGAAGACACAGGCGGACCGTCAACATAGGAGCATTCAAGAGTTCAACCCGGGAGACAGGATGTGGTTGTCTTCAAAGAACATCCGTCTCAAAGTTCCCATGCTAAAATTAGCAGCAAGGCTCATCGGACGTTATTCCGTCGTGGAGAAGATCAACCCGGTGGCATACCATCTACACCTTCCTCCTTCTATGAGGATTCCGTCTGAGTTTCATGTCTCCCTGCTGATGCCGGCCATCCGGGATCCTCACTTCCCCGACTCATCCTCGTCTCCAGCTCCTTTCCTTGTACAGGGCCAACAGGAGTACGAGTCCCAGTCCATCTTGGACTCCAGGATTTCCAGGGGGTTGATACAGTATCTTGTACACTGGAGGGGCTTTGGACCCGAGAAACGGTCCTGGGTTCCTCGCCACCGTCTTCATGCCCCCAGGCTTGTTCGGCTCTTCCACGCCAAATATCGGCAGAAGCCCCCCCTGAGATGCCCAGAGGTCGCTCCTGAGGGGGAAGGGGGTACTGTCAGGATCCGTGACGTGCTCCGCCCACTCGTCACCTACCCCAACCTGTGATCGGCCCCACGCTCCTGGGACCAGCCGCCACGCAAGGCACGCGCATCCCACACGGGGGTTAATAGTACCATCTATGGTCCCGCCTCCAGACTCCACCCACGCGGCAACGTAATCAGTGCGCGGCGAGTGGTCAGCGCGCGCACAAGCCACATCATCTCTCCGCCTCTGGGATCCTCCCCACACCTGTCTCCTGCACCGTATCCTCCTATCACACTCTCTGACGCGCCTCCTC
>NW_027454509.1:0-20000 GCF_040206685.1 Ascaphus truei | reverse complement strand
TCTCTCTCTCCCCCCTTCTCTCTCTCCCCCCCTTCTCTCTCTCCCCCCCTTCTCTCTCTCCCCCTCTTCTCTCTCTCCCCCCCTTCTCTCTTTCCCCCCTTCTCTCTCTCTCCCCCCCTTCTCTCTCTCCCCCCTTCTCTCTCTCTCTCTCCCCCCCTTCTCTCTCTCCCCCAATTCTCTCTCTCCCCCCCTTCTCTCTCTCCCCCCTTCTCTCTCTCTCCCCCCCTTCTCTCTCCCTCCCCCCTTCTCTCTCTCCCCCTTCTCTCTCCCCCCTTCTCTCTCCCACCCCTTCTCTCTCTCCCACCCCTTCTCTCTCTCCCCCCTTCTCTCTCTCTCTCTCTCCCTCCCTTCTCTCTCTCCCACCCCTTCTCTCTCTCTCCCACCCCTTCTCTCTCTCTCCCACCCCTTCTCTCTCTCTCCCCCTTCTCTCTCTCCCCCCCTTCTCTCTCTCCCCCTTCTCTCTCTCCCCCCTTCTCTCTCTCCCCCCTTCTCTCTACCCCCCTTCTCTCTCTCCCCCCTTCTCTCTCTCCCCCCTTCTCTCTCTCCCCCCTTCTCTCTCTCCCCCTCTCTCTCTCCCCCTCTCTCTCTCCCCCTCTCTCTCTCCCCCTTCTCTCTCTCCCCCTTCTCTCTCTCCCCCTTCTCTCTCTCCCCCTTCTCTCTCTCCCCCCTTCTCTCTCTCCCCCCTTCTCTCTCTCCCCCCCTTCTCTCTCTCCACCCCTTCTCTCTCTCCCCCCTTCTCTCCCTTTCCCCCCTTCTCTCCCTCTCCCCCCTTCTCTCTCCCTCCCCCTTCTCTCTCTCTCCCCCCTTCTCTCTCCCCCCCTTCTCTCTCTCCCCCCCTTCTCTCTCTGTCCCCCTTCTCACTCTCTCTGTCCCCCTTCTCACTCTCTCTGTCCCCCTTCTCACTCTCTCTGTCCCCCTTCTCACTCTCCCGTCCCCCTTCTCACTCTCCCGTCCCCTTCTCTCTCTCCCCCCCTTCTCTCTCCCCCCCCCTTCTCTCTCCCCCCCCCCTTCTCTCTCTCTCCCCCCCTTCTCTCTCTCTCCCCCCCTTCTCTCTCTCTTTCCCCCCCTTCTCTCTCTCTCCCCCCTTCTCTCTCTCCCCCCCTTCTCTCTCTCCCCCCTTCTCTCTCTCCCCCCCTTCTCTCTCTCCCCCTTCTCTCTCTCTCCCCCCCCCCTTCTCTCTCTCTCCCCCTTCTCTCTCTCCCCCTTCTCTCTCTCTCCCCCTTTCTCTCTCTCTCCCCCATTCTCTCTTCCCCCCCTTCTCTCTTCCCCCCCACCCCCTTCATTTTCAGCGAATGTTACCAGCAAAGTCACGAAAGGGGGCGGGCCGCGGACTCTGGTTTAGAGACAGTCATGTGGCGACTGTCTCTAAAAAATCAATTGGACCCTCGTGTCGCAAGGCACAATAAGCGCAGCCTATAGTGCCGGCGACGCGACATCGCCCGAAAACAAATACATTGCCGCTGCGGCGTGCGCTTATAGTGCGCGCAACAGTGACGGAGCGACGTCGCGGAAACAGGAAGCCGGCAACATTTGATTTTTCACGGGCTGTCGCGTCATGTGACGGCCCTTGAACAAATCAAATTGCTGGAATCCCACGACCCCGCCGCAACATAACTTTCGCCGGTGGCGACGGGTGACGTCACCCACCGTGTCACCGTCGCCAACGACGGCACTATAGGCACGGCCTAAGGGTGAGTCAAAACACTTAACACTGGACATAACGTGGTAACCCTCAGTGTATATGAACAGCCGAGGCAATAGTCAGAATTCAAAATGCCTGTCAGAAGCGCCCAATGTCGCTGTAATAATGCGGAGCAGGGGGTCCCAGGCTATCGCTCCACGAAATGGGGCAAATTGGCCCCTCAGAGTATGGGGGGGAATAGTAACAAGGCCTGCAACAGAGAAGATACAAAGTAATTGAAGGGTGGCTGTACATGTTGAGTCAGTCCAGGCTTGCTGTACACCACAATCAGTTGTTGCATTAATATATATCCAGTGGCAGCTTTAAACCAGATAGTGTCACGCAGTTCCAGGGTGAAAAAAGCCTCTTCAAATAGGCTTAGTTTATACTTGCTCTAGTTGGTGGAAGTTTGGAAATCAGGGCTGTAATAGCACCATCTGTTGAAATGAGATCACTGGGTTGCTGGGGGTGTTGGGAGATATACCCCCTATGCTTCTAATATAGATCCCAGGGACCAACTGCCTGGATTAGCTTAGTAGTAGTATCAGCCACAATGGATAGACTATCTAAGGCTAAGTCCAGAGTGACTCAGCCCGTGCGGAGGCGCGCTGAGGGAAAGCGAGCGTGCGGAGGCGCGCTGAGGGAAAGCGAGCGTGCGGAGGCGCGCTGAGGGAAAGCGAGCGTGCGGAGGCGCGCTGAGGGAAAGCGAGCGTGCGGAGGCGCGCTGAGGGAAAGCGAGCGTGCGGAGGCGCGCTGAGGGAAAGCGGGTGCGGAGGCGCGCTGAGGGAAAGCGAGCGTGCGGAGGCGCGCTGAGGGAAAGCGAGCGTGCGGAGGCGCGCTGAGGGAAAGCGAGCGTGCGGAGGCGCGCTGAGGGAAAGCGAGCGTGCGGAGGCGCGCTGAGGGAAAGCGAGCGTGCGGAGGCGCGCTGAGGGAAAGCGAGCGTGCGGAGGCGCGCTGAGGGAAAGCGGGTGCGGAGGCGCGCTGAGGGAAAGCGGTGCTTTCCCTGGCCTTAGTTTGCGCGCCGAACGGTCAATTTAAAAGCAAGAAAGTTTCCAGTTTAAGTTGCTGGGACATTGAAGGATATGCCGAGGACTATCTGTATTATGTGGTGTCCAAAACCACTATCGTCGACAATCGCAACATTTAGCTATCTGTAACGGCATCAGAGCTTCCGTGTGCTCTGAGTAGTACTGCCTGTCAGCCGACGAGCGTTTCGCACGCACGCTTTGTCAAGGCTTCTAATTGGCTAGGTGGCGTGTCATTTATATACACTCCTGAGTTGGTGAAGAGATTGCTTAACTTGACCCTTAGAATTCAGGTGGATATCGCGCCCACCTCACTGGGTTGATGTTGGAAAACTAGTATTGTATTGTATGTCTTTATTTATATAGCGCCATTAATGTACATACTGTAGGGCTTCCCAGCAGTAATACATGTGGTAATCAAATAAATAACAGATAATATAAATAACAGATCATGGGAATAAGCGCTTTACACATAAAAGTAACATTAAGGAAGAGGAGTCCCTGCCCCGAGGAGCTTACAGTCTAATTACTAGTACAAGGTAAGTATTAATAATCAGGTTTCTTGACGTCTAGGGGACAATCCGCTGATGTAAGATTGTTGTAGGTAAGCTTAAGGCTGAGTCCACGCTGGCGCTCCAAGCATGAGGGCCAGGTGTCCTGCATTTACGCGGGGGGGAGGGGGGGGATTGTGGGTAGTTGAGCGCACGCGAGAGGGGACATACATATATCTATATATGTAAGTAACTGCCGCAAGCGCCGCCCACTCAGCACTAGCGGGGATGCAGCCTGAGGCGCGCTGTGAGCCTCCCATTGGTAATAGGATTGTACTGTGTACTTATTTCTAACTTGGATCACAGCTATAAAGTTTACACAGAAATCAGGCTCGCTGCGTTATTATTGTCACGGATGCTCACTGCAACCTGGACTGAACCGCGGGGCTGAGGTGGGGAATATATATAACCACCGCCCTAAGCCACGGGGGTGGGTCCGGATTGCAGGGTCGTGAACGTAGCCGGGTCAGGATAGGAGAGTGGAGACGGTAGAGGGTACTTGCCTATGGTCTGGGATTGGAGAGCGTAGAATGGTCGAGATCCGTTAGCCGTAGTCGAGCATTGGAGAGCGTAGAGTAGTAGATGTCTGTAAGCCGAGTTCGTGGAGTAGAGAGTGTAGAAGTCCGTTAGCCAAGCTAAGCCAAGCCAAGGTTCCGGGGAACAAGAAGAGGCAGGTCAGGTACAAGCAAGGTCACAACAGGTATTCGGAATAACGTAGACAGGTACTCCGGCTGCAAGTGAGCACGGTGCATAGAAAGGTCTATGCTCAGCACTGACTAGAGGGCAGAGTGAGCATAAATACAGGGGAGCACCAATCAGGGAGAGAAGGGAGGAGTGGCTCAAACGTAGGTAGACCGGTGATAGGCTGAGGCAGGGTGTAGCTCAGGTGTAGCCCACCTGAGATCATACAAGGCGTTATTGTAGGTGTTTGTCCCTTTAAGACGTGCGCATGCGTACCGCATGCGAGACGGGTGCGCCGCGCCGAGATGTGCGCGAAGACGGGGCCCGCATACCAGGTATCACTGTGTTATTATATAATATATACCAGGTATCACTGTGTTATTATATAATATATACCAGGTATCACTGTGTTATTATATAATATATACCAGGTATCACTGTGTTATTATATAATATATACCAGGTATCACTGTGTTATTATATAATATATACCAGGTATCACTGTGTTATTATATAATATATACCAGGTATCACTGTTATTATATAATATATACCAGGTATCACTGTGTTATTATATAATATATACCAGGTATCACTCTGTTATTATATAATATATACCAGGTATCACTGTGTTATTATATAATATATACCAGGTATCACTGTCTTTCTCCTCCTCTCCTTGCTGTCTTTCTCTCTGTCTCTGACACTCCTTGCTGCCTCTCTCTTCTCCTCTTCATGCTGTCTCTCTCTGCCTCCTCCTCTCCTTGCTGTCTCTCTCCCTCCTCTCCTTGCTGTCTCTCTCTGTCTCCTCTTCCTGCCGTCTCTCCCTCCTCCTCTCCTTGCTGTCTCTCTCTCCCCCGTCCCTCTCCTTGCTGTCTCTCTCTCCCCCTTCCTCTCCTTGCTGTCTCTCTCTCCCTCCTCCTCTCCTTGCTGTTTCCTCCTCTTCTTGCTGTCTCTCTGCCTCCTCCTCGCCTCGGTGTCTCTCTGCCTCTTCCTTTCCTTGCTGTCTTTTTCCTCCTCTCCTTTCTGTCTCCTCCTCTCCTTGCTCTCTCCCCTCTCTTTGCACTCCATGCCTTACTGTGTCTGCTCTTCTCTGTGCACTCTACACTCCCTCCTCTCCTACTCATCTGTCTCCTCCACTCCTTGCTGTCTGTCTTTTCCTCTCCTTGCTGTCTCCTACATCCTGTGCCACCCTGCTCTCAGCCTCCCCTACATCCTGTGCCACCCTGCTCCCAGCCTCTCCTACATCCTGTGCCACCCTGCTCCCAGCCTCCCCTACATCCTGTGCCACCCTGCTCCCAGCCTCCCCTACATCCTGTGCCACCCTGCTCCCAGCCTCCCCTACATCCTCTGCCACCCTGCTCCCAGCCTCCCCTACATCCTCTGCCACCCTGCTCCCAGCCTCCCTTACATCCTCTGCCACCCTGCTCCCGGCCTCCCCTACATCCTCTGCCACCCTGCTCCCAGCCTCCCCTACATCCTGTCACCCTGCTCCCAGCCTCCCCTACATCCTGTGCCACCCTGCTCCCGGCCTCCCCTACATCCTGTGTCACCCTGCTCCCAGCCTCCCCTACATCCTGTGTCACCCTGCTCCCAGCCTCCCCTACATCCTGTGTCACCCTGCTCCCAGCCTCCCCTACATCCTCTGCCACCCTGCTCCCAGCCTCCCCTACATCCTGTGCCACCCTGCTCCCGGCCTCCCCTACATCCTGTGTCACCCTGCTCCCAGCCTCCCCTACATCCTGTGTCACCCTGCTCCCAGCCTCCCCTACATCCTGTGCCACCCTGCTCCCAGCCTCCCCTACATCCTCTGCCACCCTGCTCCCAGCCTCCCCTACATCCTCTGCCACCCTGCTCCCGGCCTCCCCTACATCCTGTGCCACCCTGCTCCCAGCCTCCCCTACATCCTGTGCCACCCTGCTCCCAGGCTCCCCTACATCCTGTGCCACCCTGCTCCCGGCCTCCCCTACATCCTGTGCCATCCTGCTCCCAGCCTCCCCTACATCCTCTGCCACCCTGCTCCCAGCCTCCCCTACATCCTGTGCCACCCTGCTCCCGGCCTCCCCTACATCCTCTGCCACCATGCTCCCAGCCTCCCCTACATCCTGTGCCACCCTGCTCCCAGCCTCCCCTACATTCTGTGCCACCCTGCTCCCAGCCTCCCCTACATCCTGTGTCACCCTGCTCCCAGCCTCCCCTACATCCTCTGCCACCCTGCTCCCAGCCTCCCCTACATCCTCTGCCACCCTGCTCCCGGCCTCCCCTACATCCTCTGCCACCCTGCTCCCGGCCTCCCCTACATCCTGTGTCACCCTGCTCCCAGCCTCCCCTACATCCTGTGCCACCCTGCTCCCGGCCTCCCCTACATCCTCTGCCACCCACCCTGCTCCCAGCCTCCCCTACATCCTGTGTCACCCTGCTCCCAGCCTCCCCTACATCCTGTGTCACCCTGCTCCCAGCCTCCCCTACATCCTGTGTCACCCTGCTCCCAGCCTCCCCTACATCCTGTGCCACCCTGCTACCAGCCTCCCTACATCCTGTGCCACCCTGCTCCCAGCCTCCCCTACATCCTGTGTCACCCTGCTCCCGGCCTCCCCTACATCCTGTGCCACCCTGCTCCCAGCCTCCCCTACATCCTGTGCCACCCTGCTCCCAGCCTCCTCTACATCCTGTGTCACCCTGCTCCCGGCCTCCCCTACATCCTCTGCCACCCTGCTCCCAGCCTCCCCCACATCCTGTGTCACCCTGCTCCCAGCCTCCCCTACATCCTGTGCCACCCTGCTCCCGGCCTCCCCTACATCCTGTGTCACTCTGCTCCCAGCCTCCCCTACATCCTGTGTCACCCTGCTCCCAGCCTCCCCTACATCCTGTGCCACCCTGCTCCCAGCCTCCCCTACATCCTGTGTCACCCTGCTCCCGGCCTCCCCTACATCCTGTGCCACCCTGCTCCCAGCCTCCCCTACATCCTGTGTCACCCTGCTCCCAGCCTCCCCTACATCCTGTGCTCCCGGCCTCCCCTACATCCTGTGCTCCCGGCCTCCCCTACATCCTGTGCCACCCTGCTCCCAGCCTCCCCTACATCCTGTGCTCCCGGCCTCCCCTACATCCTGTGCTCCCGGCCTCCCCTACATCCTGTGCCACCCTGCTCCCAGCCTCCCCTACATCCTCTGCCACCCTGCTCCCAGCCTCCCCTACATCCTGTGCCACCCTGCTCCCGGCCTCCCCTACATCCTGTGTCACCCTGCTCCCGGCCTACCCTACATCCTCTGCCACTCTGCTCCAGCCTCCCCTACATCCTGTGTCACCCTGCTCCCAGCCTCCCCTACATCCTGTGTCACCCTGGTCCCAGCCTCCCCTACATCCTCTGCCACCCTGCTCCCAGCCTCCCCTACATCCTCTGCCACCCTGCTCCCAGCCTCCCCTACATCCTGTGCCACCCGGCTCCCAGTCTCCCCTACATCCTGTGTCACCCTGCTCCCAGCCTCCCCTACATCCTGTGTCACCCTGCTCCCAGCCTCCCCTACATCCTGTGTCACCCTGCTCCCAGCCTCCCCTACATCCTGTGCCACCCTGCTCCCAGCCTCCCCTACATCCTGTCACCCTGCTCCCAGCCTCCCCTACATCCTCTGCCACCCTGCTCCCAGCCTCCCCTACATCCTGTGCCACCCTGCTCCCAGCCTCCCCTACTTCCTGTGTCACCCTGCTCCCAGCCTCCCCTACATCCTCTGCCACCCTGCTCCCAGCCTCCCCTACATCCTCTGCCACCCTGCTCCCAGCCTCCCCTACATCCTGTGCCACCCTGCTCCCAGCCTCCCCTACATCCTGTGCCACCCTGCTCCCGGCCTCCCCTACATCCTGTGTCACCCTGCTCCCGGCCTCCCCTACATCCTCTGCCACCCTGCTCCCGGCCTCCCCTACATCCTCTGCCACCCTGCTCCCGGCCTCCCCTACATCCTGTGTCACCCTGCTCCCAGCCTCCCCTACATCCTGTGCCACCCTGCTCCAGCCTCCCCTACATCCTCTGCCACCCTGCTCCCGGCCTCCCCTACATCCTCTGCCACCCTGCTCCCGGCCTCCCCTACATCCTGTGCCACCCTGCTCCCGGCCTCCCCTACATCCTCTGCCACCCTGCTCCCGGCCTCCCCTACATCCTGTGTCACCCTGCTCCCGGCCTCCCCTACATCCTGTGCCACCCTGCTCCCAGCCTCCCCTACATCCTGTGTCACCCTGCTCCGGCCTCCCCTACATCCTCTGCCACCCTGCTCCCGGCCTCCCCTACATCCTGTGCCACCCTGCTCCCGGCCTCCCCTACATCCTGTGCCACCATGCTCCCAGCCTCCCCTACATCCTCTGCCACCCTGCTCCCAGCCTCCCCTACATCCTGTGTCACCCTGCTTCCAGCCTCCCCTACATCCTGTCACCCTGCTCCCAGCCTCCCCTACATCCTGTCACCCTGCTCCCAGCCTCCCTACATCCTGTGCCACCCTGCTCCCAGCCTCCCCTACATCCTGTGCCACCCTGCTCCCGGCCTCCCCTACATCCTGTGTCACCCTGCTCCCGGCCTCCCCTACATCTTGTGTCACCCTGCTCCCGGCCTCCCCTACATCCTCTGCCACCCTGCTCCCAGCCTCCCCTACATCCTGTGCCACCCTGCTCCCGGCCTCCCCTACATCCTGTGCACCCTGCTCCCGGCCTCCCTACATCCTGTGCCACCCTGCTCCCAGCCACCCCTACATCCTCTGCCACCCTGCTCCCAGCCTCCCCTACATCCTGTGTCACCCTGCTCCCAGCCTCCCCTACATCCTCTGCCACCCTGCTCCCGGCCTCCCCTACATCCTCTGCCATCCTGCTCCCAGCCTCCCCTACATCCTGTGTCACCCTGCTCCAGCCTCCCCTACATCCTCTGCCACCCTGCTCCCAGCCTCCCCTACATCCTGTGCCACCCTGCTCCCAGCCTCCCCTACATCCTGTGCTCCCGGCCTCCCCTACATCCTGTGTCACCCTGCTCCCAGCCTCCCCTACATCCAGTGCTCCCGGCCTCCCCTACATCCTCTGCCACCCTGCTCCCAGCCTCCCTACATCCTCTGCCATCCTGCTCCCGGCCTCCCCTACATTCTCTGCCATCCTGCTCCGGCCTCTGTTACATCCTGTGCCACCCTGCTCCCAGCAACCCCTACATCCTCTGCCACCCTGCTCCCAGCCTCCCCTACATCCTCTGCCACCCTGCTCCCAGCCTCCCCTACATCCTGTGTCACCCTGCTGCCGGCCTCCCCTACATCCTCTGCCACTCTGCTCCCGGCCTCCGTTACATCCTCTGCCACCCTGCTCCCGGCCTCTGTTAATTCCTCTGCCACCCTTCTGGCCTCCATTACATCCTCTGACACCCTGCTCCTGGCCTTCCCTACTTCCTCTGCCACCCTGCATCTGGCCTCCCCTACATCCTTTGTCACCCTGCTCCTGGCCTCCGTCACACCCTCTGCCACCCTGCTCCCGGCCTCCATCACAGCCTCTGCCACCCTGCTCCTGGCCTCCATTACATTCTCTGCCACCCTGCACCCGGACTCACCTACATCCTGTGTCACCTTACTCCTGGCCTCCCCTACATCCTCTGCCACCCTGCTCCCGGCCTCCCCTATATCCTCTGCAACTCTGTGCCCAGCCTCCGTCACATCCTCTGCCACCCTGCATCCGGCCTCCCCTACTGTGACGTTCGTGAGGATTTGGCCCGGGATTAACGGGTTACACCCCAATTGGCCACCCTTTAACCTCACCAGGAAGACAAGGGGTTAACTGGGCTGAGGTCCAGAAATGTGATTTAACCCTTGTTATAACATGAAGATGTATATTCCCCTGTGTAACTGTATTGTGTTATCCTGGTATTTGCACTCACACATACACTAGGGTTGCTGCGGGAGGGAAAGGGTTAATGTTAAAATAGTGACTATAGCCCATTGTTCCTTTTTCCCGCCTTTTCAAGCTCCATTTTTCAGCCGTCTAAATACTTATCCCCTGTAAAAGAATGTATTGGTTCTGGACCAGTGTCTGCAACACACACACTGGGGCTTAAGGGGTTAATATTATATGCAGTGCTGAATAACAGGAGCCGTTCCATTAAGACTGATAATTTGGGAACGGGAGTGAGCCAGCACCCTGATTCTTGGTGGGTAGCCTCAGGGTAACCCCCAAGAACACACCTATTAAAAATATAACTTTGTCATAAGGGAAACATATATTTTTGATAAAGTGCCTTTCTGTTGCAGTTTTAAAAATGTGTACAGGCAGGATGCTAGGGTCTCTGCCTGACCTTTGTAATGCATGAGGAACAAATGTTATGCATACCAGACCAAATGTTTTTGACACCTATGAGCTGGGTCACTTGCCTATGCAAGCAGGACAGCTTTCTAGAATTTACATAGCCTGGTGATCAAAGGCTAATTACCTAATTGTTTATGCTTGGCCCAGGGACCAAAGGAACTGAATGTTTTTGTAAGTGTCCCCTTTCACACCTTACAACCAAAGGTATCCTGGGCTAGAGAGGAAACATAACATAGGGGACAAATGCCCATAATGCTGTTATTTATACATTTTTGTGTGTTCACCTTTATCAAGGAATAAATTATATTTTATCATATCTAAGTCTCGTCCCAGTTCAGACCCAGTTATAAATATATATTAGATTTTATATATATTTTGGTGTAAATTACAGCCTGCCATAAAGTCACCGTGACACCTACATCCTGTGCCACCCTAATCCCGGCTTCCGTTACATCCTCTACACCCTGCTCCCGGCTTCCGTTACATCCTCTACACCCTGCTCCCGGCCTCCGTTACATTCTTTGCCACCCTGCTCCTGGCCTCCCCTACATCCTCTGCCACCTTGCTCCCAGCCTCCTCTGCCACACTGCTCTGGCCTCCCCTACATCCTCTGCCACCCTGCATCATCTGCCATCTTGCTCCCAGCCTCCCATACATCCTCTGCCACTCGGTTCCGGCCTCCTTTACATCCTATGCCTTCCTGCTCCCAGGCTCGCCTACATTCTATGCCACTCTCCCGGCCTCCATTACATCCTCTGCCACCTTGTTCCTGGCCTCCCATACATCCTCTGCCACACTGCTCCTGGCCTCCCCTACATCCTCTGCCACCCTGCATCATCTGCCATCTTGCTCCCAGCCTCCCATACATCCTCTGCCACCCGGTTCCCGGCCTCCTTTACATCCTATGCCTTCCTGCTCCAGGCCTCCTTTGCTACTTTGTGCCACCCTGCTCCTGTCCTCCCTACATCCTCTGCTACCTGTGACAGAGTCACTGACTCAGGAGGCTGGAACAGTGAATTGAGAGACGCTGCAGCCAGTCCACAGAGAGAGAGCAGCAGCTGAAGACTGATTAATCAGGGGCTGGGCTCCTCAGTGAAACAAGTGCTTTAAAAGACACCGGAAGCTGCTATACAGAGAGACTGCTTTACTCCACAGAGAGAGAGGAAGTGAAAGTTCTCCCAGCCGGGGAGAGTCTGGCGGTTATGGACCCCAGAACTGAAAGAAGCAGGCCTGTGGGGTCCAGCTGGGAATCACACCCAGGATAAAGACAAGGACTAACAGATAAACAAAAACACTTTATTGTTCTGTGCAGACTGTGTTACCTTGTTCCATATGCCATGCAGTTAGGTGAAAGCTATGGTGTAGTTAGCTTTAGGAATAGGTGTTAATTTCCTATGTTTTATTACTGTATACATACAGGGACACGCAGCCTGTCCCCTCCAGTCACTGCACACACATACAGGGACACGCAGCCTGTCCCCTCCAGTCACTGCACACACATACAGGGAAATGCAGCCTGTCCCCTCCAGTCACTGCACACACATACAGGGACACGCAGCCTGTCCCCTCCAGTCACTGCACACACATACAGGGACACGCAGCCTGTCCCCTCCAGTCACTGCACACACACACAGGGACACGCAGCCTGTCCCCTCCTGTCACTGCACACACACAGGGACACGCAGCCTGTCCCCTCCTGTCACTGCACACACACAGGGACACGCAGCCTGTCCCCTCCTGTCACTGCACACACATACAGGGAAACGCAGCCTGTCCCTCCTGTCACTGCACACACACAGGGACACGCAGCCTGTCCCCTCCTGTCACTGCACACACATACAGGGAAACGCAGCCTGTCCCCTCCTGTCACTGCACACACACAGGGACACGCAGCCTGTCCCCTCCTGTCACTGCACACACACAGGGACACGCAGCCTGTCCCCTCCTGTCACTGCACACACACAGGGACACGCAGCCTGTCCCCTCCTGTCACTGCACACACACACAGGGACATGCAGCCTGTCCCTCCTGTCACTGCACACACACACAGTGTCTCACACATACACACACACACGGAAAGGAACACAATGCTGCAGTTCTCTTTTCTGGTAGCAAATATCCAGTTTATTTGACATATAAAGCCAGCATGAGCCAGGAGATATTAAATGGTGTCACTGCGTGTGGTCCCCCCCACGGTCACTGCGCGTTGGCCTCGTCACTGCGTGTGGTCCCCCCACGGTCACTGCGAGTTGGCCTCGTCACTGCGGCACAGCATGGCGCCCCGGGCTCTGTGTGTGTTTGTGGCCCACAGGTCACGGTCTCAGGTCCTCTCCGAATGGGCTGGCTGCAAAATGGATAAGAATTGAGTGAAGTTGACCTGTGGCCCCTGACACCTGTGGCCCCTGACACCTGCGGCCCCTGACACCTGCGGCCCCTGACACCTACGGCCCTGACACCAGGGACTGAGAGATCTGTGTATACACCACTTACAGGATTAACCCCTGCTGTGCCAGAGAGCCAGCAAGGTGTCCCTGTGTATATGCACAGATTAACCCCTGCTGTGCCAGAGAGCCAGCGAGGTGTCCCTGTGTATATGCACAGATTAACCCCTGCTGTGCCAGAGAGCCAGCGCGGTGTCCCTGTGTATATGCACAGATTAACCCCTGCTGTGCCAGAGAGCCAGCGCGGTGTCCCTGTGTATATGCACAGATTAACCCCTGCTGTGCCAGAGAGCCAGCGAGGTGTCCCTGTGTATATGCACAGATTAACCCCTCACATAGCCTGTGAGCCAGCGAGGTGTCCCTGTGTATATGCACAGATTAACCCTCACATAGCCTGTGAGCGTGGGAGAGGCGAGAAGATGGGGGAAGGAGACCCTGACTGGACTCACGGTTCTGGAACTGCTGGGCTGTGTAGCGAGTCAGGAGGATTCCCACCCCCTCTATGAGAGCCAACAGGATCCCCCCCATCAGGGCTGAGCCCACCATGGCCAGGGGACCACCTGAAAGAGAACATAGGGGTGAGGAGCGCAGCCCCCGCTAATTAACTGATACGAGCCCCCTTAATAACAGATACAGGAGCATCCCCCCAAATAACCGAGATACAGGAGCATCCCCCCTAATAACCGAGATACAGGAGCAGCCCCCCTAATAACTGAGATACAGGAGCATCCCCCCTAATAACCGAGATACAGGAGCACCCCCCCCTAATAACCGAGATACAGGAGCAGCCCCCTAATAACTGAGATACAGGAGCAGGCCCCCCCTAATAACCGAGATACAGGAGCATCCCCCCTAATAACCGAGATACAGGAGCATCCCCCCCTAATAACCGAGATACAGGAGCAGCCCCCCTAATAACCGAGGTACAGGAGCAGCCCCCCTAATAACTGAGATACAGGAGCAGCCCCCCTAATAACAGATACAGGAGCAGCCCCCCTAATAACTGAGATACAAGAGCAGCCCCCCTAATAACAGATACAGGAGCAGCCCCCCTAATAACTGAGATACAGGAGCAGCCCCCCCCTAATAACTGAGATACAGGAGCAGCCCCCCCCTAATAACTGATACACCAGGCCCCCCTAATAACCGAGATTCAGGAGCAGCCCCCTAATAACCGAGATGCAGACGCCCCTCTAATAAGACACTGGAGGAGCCCCCCTCTAATAACTGAGATACAGGAACAGCACCCCTAATAACTGAGATACAGGCGCCCCTCTAATAACAGACACTGGAGCAGCCCCCCTAATAAGTGAGATACAGGAGCAGCCCCCCTAATAAGTGAGATACATGCGCCCCTCTAATAACAGATACAGGAGCAGCCCCCTAATAAGTGAGATACAGGAGCTCCCCTAATAAGTGAGATACAGGAGCCCCCCTAATAAGTGAGATACAGGAGCCCCCCTAATAAGTGAGATACAGGAGCCCCCCTAATAAGTGAGATACAGGAGCCCCCCTAATAAGTGAGATACAGGAGCCCCCCTAATAAGTGAGATACAGGAGCCCCCTAATAAGTGAGATACAGGAGCCCCCCTAATAAGTGAGATACAGGAGCCCCCCTAATAAGTGAGATACAGGAGCTCCCCTAATAAGTGAGATACAGGAGCCCCCTAATAAGTGAGATACAGGAGCCCCCTAATAAGTGAGATACAGGAGCCCCCTAATAAGTGAGATACAGGAGCCCTCCGCCTGTGGTTGTAGGGGTCTCACTGCGTGACGCCAGCACTGCGCCAGTCAGCGCTCCGCTGGTGATTGAATTCCAGGGGTCCTCTTTGCCTCGGACTTTCACTAAACCACAATCGATGGTGGAGAAGAGACCACCCCACACTGCGAAGCTGCCTGTGAGGAGACATCATACGTGGGGTATACATGTAACAGGGGGGTGCACGTGTGATGGGGGCTGTACATGTAACAGGGGGGTGCACGTGTGATGGGGCTGTACATGTAACGGGGGGGGGTGCACGTGTGATGGGGGCTGTACATGTAACAGGGGGGTGCACGAGTGATGGGGGCTGTACATGTAACAGGGGGGTGCACGTGTGATGGGGCTGTACATGTAACGGGGGGGGGGTGCACGTGTGATGGGGGCTGTACATGTAACGGGGGGGTGCACGTGTGATGGGGGCAGAACATGTAACGGGGGGGTGCACGTGTGATGGGGGCTGTACATGTAACGGGGGGGGGGTGCACGTGTGATGGGGGCTGTACATGTAACGGGGGGGTGCACGTGTGATGGGGGCTGAACATGTAACGGGGGGGTGCACATGTGATGGGGGCTGTACATGTAACAGGGGGGGGTGCACGTGTGATGGGGGCTGTACATGTAACAGGGGGGGGGGGTGCACGTGTGATGGGGCAGAACATGCAACAGGGGGGTGCACGTGTGATGGGGGCTGCACATGTGACAGGGGGGGGTGCAAGTGTGATGGGGCTGTACATGTAACAGGGGGGGGGTGCACGTGTGATGGGGGCTGTACATGTAACAGGGGGTGCAAGTGTGATGGGGCTGTACATGTAACGGGGGGGGTGCACGTGTGATGGGGGCTGAACATGTAACGGGGTGGGGTGCACGTGTGATGGGGGCTGTACATGTAACAGGGGGGGGTGCACGTGTGATGGGGGCTGTACATGTAACAGGGGGGTGCACGTGTGATGGTGCAGAACATGTAACAGGGGGGGTGCACGTGTGATGGGGGCAGAACATGCAACAGGGGGGTGCACGTGTGATGGGTGCAGAACATGTAACAGGGGGGTGCACGTGTGATGGGGGCAGAACATGTAACAGGGGGGTGCACGTGTGATGGGGCTGTACATGTAACAGGGGGGTGCACGTGTGATGGGGGCTGAACATGTAACAGGGGGGTGCACATGTGATGGGGGCTGTACATGTAACAGGGGGGGTGCACGTGTGATGGGGGCTGTACATGTAACAGGGGGGGTGCACGTGTGATGGGGGCTGTACATGTAACAGGGGGGGTGCACGTGTGATGGTAGCTGTACATGTAACAGGGGGGGTGCACGTGTGATGGGGGTTGTACATGTAACTGGGGGGTGCACGTGTGATGGGGGCTGTACATGTAACAGGGGGGGTGCACGTGTGATGGTAGCTGTACATGTAACAGGGGGGGTGCACGTGTGATGGTAGCTGTACATGTAACAGGGGGGGTGCACGTGTGATGGGGGTTGTACATGTAACTGGGGGGTGCACGTGTGATGGGGGCTGTACATGTAACGGGGGGGTGCACGTGTGATGGTAGCTGTACATGTAACAGGGGGGGTGCACGTGTGATGGTAGCTGTACATGTAACAGGGGGGGTGCACGTGTGATGGGTATTGTACATGTAACTGGGGGGTGCACGTGTGATGGGGGCTGTACATGTAACGGGGGGGTGCACATGTGATGGGGGTTGTACATGTAACGGGGGGGTGCATGTGTGATGGGGGCTGTACATGTAACAGGGGGGGTGCACGTGTGATGGGGGTTGTACATGTAACGGGGGGGGGCCCGTGTGATGGGGGCTGCACATGTAACGGGGGGGGTGCACGTTTGATGGGGCTGTACATGTGACAGGGGGGGTGCACGTGTGATGGGGCTGTACATGTAACAGGGGGGGTGCACGTGTGATGGGGGCTGTACATGTAACAGGGGGGTGCACGTGTGATGGTAGCTGTACATGTAACAGGGGGGGTGCACGTGTGATGGGGGCTGTACATGTAACAGGGGGGGTGCACGTGTGATGGTAGCTGTACATGTAACAGGGGGGGGTGCACGTGTAATGGTAGCTGTACATGTAACAGGGGGGGTGCACGTGTGATGGGGGTTGTACATTAACTGGGGGGTGCACGTGTGATGGGGGCTGTACATGTAACGGGGGGGTGCACAT
Source organism: Ascaphus truei (assembly GCF_040206685.1). Lineage (NCBI taxonomy): Eukaryota > Metazoa > Chordata > Amphibia > Anura > Ascaphidae > Ascaphus > Ascaphus truei. Next base: position 3,365 of record NW_027454509.1, on the reverse strand, counting down.
GTGATGGGGGCTGTACATGTAACAGGGGGGGTGCACGTGTGATGGGGGCTGTACATGTAACAGGGGGGGTGCACGTGTGATGGGGGCTGTACATGTAACGGGGGGGGGTGCACGTGTGATGGGGGCTGTACATGTAACGGGGGGGGTGCACATGTGATGGGGCTGTACATGTAACGGGGGGGGTGCACGTGTGACGGAGGCTGCACATGTGACAGGGGGGGTGCACGTGTGATGGGGGCTGTACATGTGACAGGGGGGTTGCACGTGTGACGGGGGCTGTACATGTAACGGGGGGGGGTGCACGTGTGATGGAGGCTGCACATGTGACAGGGGGGTGCACGTGTGATGGGGCTGTACATGTGACAGGGGGGTTGCACGTGTGATGGGGGCTGTACATGTGACAGGGGGGTTGCACGTGTGATGGGGGCTGTACATGTGACAGGGGGGTTGCACGTGTGATGGGGGCTGTACATGTGACAGGGGGGTTGCACGTGTGATGGGGGCTGTACATGTGACAGGGGGGTTGCACGTGTGATGGGGGCTGTACATGTGACAGGGGGGTTGCACGTGTGATGGGGGCTGTACATGTGACAGGGGGGTTGCACGTGTGATGGGGGCTGTACATGTAACCGGGGGGTTGCACGTGTGATGGGGGCTATACATGTGACAGGGGGGTTGCACGTGTGATGGGGGCTGTACATGTGACAGGGGGGTTGCACGTGTGATGGGGGCTGTACATGTAACGGGGGGTTGCACGTGTGATGGGGGCTGTACATGTAACAGGGGGGGGTACATGTGACATGGGGGGAAGCTGTGCTCACCTCCAATCTGTGGCGCCCGGATCCGCACAGCGCTCAGACTCCCGCGGGCTCGGTGACGGACGCCCTGAGCACAAAGTACAAAGGTTCCACAGACCCCACACGCTCTGCTATTCCTGTACTGAGCCCTCACATGCTCTGCTATTCCTGTACTGAGCCCTCACACGCTCTGCTATTCCTGTACTGAGCCCTCACACGCTCTGCTATTCCTGTACTGAGCCCCCACGCGCTCTGCTATTCCTGTACTGAGCCCCCACGCGCTCTGCTATTCCTGTACTGAGCCCTCACACGCTCTGCTATTCCTGTACTGAGCCCTCACACGCTCTGCTATTCCTGTACTGAGCCCCCACACGCTCTGCTATTCCTGTACTGAGCCCCGACGCGCTCTGCTATTCCTGTACTGAGCCCTCACACGCTCTGCTATTCCTGTACTGAGCCCTCACACGCTCTGCTATTCCTGTACTGAGCCCTCACACGCTCTGCTATTCCTGTACTGAGCCCCCACACACACTGCTATTCCTGTACTGAGCCCCCACGCGCTCTGCTATTCCTGTACTGAGCCCCGACGCGCTCTGCTATTCCTGTACTGAGCCCCGACGCGCTCTGCTATTCCTGTACTGAGCCCCCACACGCACTACTATTCCTGTACTGAGCCCCGACGCGCTCTGCTATTCCTGTACTGAGCCCTCACACACTCTGCTATTCCTGTACTGAGCCCCCACACGCTCTATTCCTGTACTGAGCCCCCACACGCAAAACTATTCCTGTACTGAGCCCCCACACGCACTACTATTCCTGTACTGAGCCCCCACACGCACTGCTATTCCTGTACTGAGCCCCCACACGCACTACTATTCCTGTACTGAGCCCCCACACGCACTACTATTCCTGTACTGAGCCCCCACACGCTCTATTCCTGTACTGAGCCCCCACACGCACTACTATTCCTGTACTGAGCCCCCACACGCACTACTATTCCTGTACTGAGCCCCCACACGCACTACTATTCCTGTACTGAGCCCCCACACGCACTGCTATTCCTGTACTGAGCCCCCACACGCACTACTATTCCTGTACTGAGCCCCCACACGCACTACTATTCCTGTACTGAGCCCCCACACGCACTGCTATTCCTGTACTGAGCCCCCACACACACTGCTATTCCTGTACTGAGCCCCCACACGCTCTGCTATTCCTGTACTGAGCCCCCACACGCACTGCTATTCCTGTACTGAGCCCCCACACACACTTCTATTCCTGTACTGAGCCCCCACACGCACTGCTATTCCTGTACTGAGCCCCCACACGCACTGCTATTCCTGTACTGAGCCCCCACGCGCTCTGCTATTCCTGTACTGAGCCCCCACACGCACTGCTATTCCTGTACTGAGCCCCCACACGCACTACTATTCCTGTACTGAGCCCCCACACGCACTACTATTCCTGTACTGAGCCCCCACACGCACTACTATTCCTGTACTGAGCCCCCACACACACTAATATTCCTGTACTGAGCCCCCACACGCTCTGCTATTCCTGTACTGAGCCCCCACACGCTCTATTCCTGTACTGAGCCCCCACACACACTACTATTCCTGTACTGAGCCCCCACACGCTCTGCTATTCCTGTACTGAGCCCCCACACGCTCTATTCCTGTACTGAGCCCCCACACACACTGCTATTCCTGTACTGAGCCCCCACACGCACTGCTATTCCTGTACTGAGCCCCCACGCGCTCTGCTATTCCTGTACTGAGCCCCCACACACACTGCTATTCCTGTACTGAGCCCCACGCGCTCTGCTATTCCTGTACTGAGCCCCACACACACTAATATTCCTGTACTGAGCCCCCACACGCCACTGCTATTCCTGTACTGAGCCCCACACACACTGCTATTCCTGTACTGAGCCCCCACACACACTGCTATTCCTGTACTGAGCCCCCACACGCACTGCTATTCCTGTACTGAGCCCCCACACGCACTACTATTCCTGTACTGAGCCCCCACACGCACTACTATTCCTGTACTGAGCCCCCACACGCACTGCTATTCCTGTACTGAGCCCCCACGCGCTCTGCTATTATGCCCACACACAGACGTACACCTATTCCTGTACTCACCACTGGAGCATTTCTGAACCCTTTCACTGCTTGGAAGACCCCCCCACCGATGATGCCCATGGTAAAAGCCCCACCGCAGTCATCCACAATCCTCCAGGGGCTGTGGAGAGCAAGAGACATGATGCAGCACAGTCTGCTCCTACCGAGCAGGACTCCCAGCATGCACTGGGGGGGGGGGGGATAGAGCGGGACTCCTAGCATGCACTGGGGGGGGGGATAGAGCAGGTCTCCCAGCATGCACTGGGGGGGATAGAGCAGGACTCCAGCATGCACTGGGGGGGATAGAGCAGGACTCCCAGCATGCACTGAGGGGGATAGACCAGGACTCCCAACATGCACTGTGGAATTAGAGCAGGATCCAGCATGCATTGTGGAATTAGAGTAGGACTCCCAGCATGCACTGGAGTGATAGAGAAGGACTCCC
>NW_027454508.1:0-74492 GCF_040206685.1 Ascaphus truei | reverse complement strand
CCTGCTGTATTCATTGTGTGTACGGGGGCCCTGCTGTATTCATTGTGTGTACGGGGGCCCTGCTGTATTCATTGTGTGTACGGGGGGCCCTGCTGTATTCATTGTGTGTACGGGGGGCCCTGCTGTATTCATTGTGTGTACGGGGGCCCTGCTGTATTCATTGTGTGTACGGGGGGCCCTGCTGTATTCATTGTGTGTACGGGGGCCCTGCTGTATTCATTGGTGTGTACGGGGCCCTGCTGTATTCATTGTGTGTACGGGGGCCCTGCTGTAATCAATGTGTGTACGGGGGCCCTGCTGTAATCATTGTGTGGTACGGGGGGCCCTGCTGTATTCATTGTGTGTACGGGGGCCCTGCTGTAATCATTGTACGGGGCCCTGCTGTATTCATTGTGTGTACGGGGGGCCCTGCTGTATTCATTGTGTGTACGGGGGGGCCCTGCTGTATTCATTGTGTGTACGGGGGCCCCTGCTGTATTCATTGTGTGTACGCGGGGCCCTGCTGTATTCATTGTGTGTACGCGGGGCCCTGCTGTATTCATTGTGTGTACGGGGGCCCTGCTGTATTCATTGTGTGTACGCGGGGCCCTGCTGTATTCATTGTGTGTACGGGGGCCCTGCTGTAATTCATTGTGTGTACGGGGCCCTGCTGTATTCATTGTGTGTACGCGGGGCCCTGCTGTATTCATTGTGTGTACGGGGCCCTGCTGTATTTCATTGTGTGTACGCGGGGCCCTGCTGTATTCATTGTGTGTACGGGGGCCCTGCTGTATTCATTGTGTGTACGGGGGGCCCTGCCTGTATTCATTGTGTGTACGGGGGCCCTGCTGTATTCATTGTGTGTACGGGGGCCCTGCTGTATTCATTGTGTGTACGGGGGGGCCCTGCTGTATTCATTGTGTGTACGGGGGGCCCTGCTGTATTCATTGTGTGTACGGGCCCTGCTGTATTCATTGTGTGTACGCGGGGCCCCTGCTGTATTCATTGTGTGTACGGGGCCCTGCTGTATTCATTGTGTGTACGGGGCCCTGCTGTATTCATTGTGTGTACGGGGGCCCTGCTGTATTCATTGTGTGTACGGGGGCCCTGCTGTATTCATTGTGTGTACGGGGCCCTGCTGTATTCATTGTGTGTACGGGCCCCTGCTGTATTCATTGTGTGTACGGGGCCCTGCTGTATTCATTGTGTGTACGGGCCCTGCTGTATTCATTGTGTGTACGCGGGGCCCTGCTGTATTCATTGTGTGTACGGGGCCCTGCTGTATTCATTGTGTGTACGGGGGCCCTGCTGTATTCATTGTGTGTACGGGGCCCTGCTGTAATCATTGTGTGTACGGGGCCCCTGCTGTATTCATTGTGTATACGGGGGCCCTGCTGTATCATTGTGTGTACGGGGGCCCTGCTGTATTCATTGTGTGTACGGGGGGCCCTGCTGTATTCATTGTGTGTACGGGGCCCTGCTGTATTCATTGTGTGTACGGGGGCCCTGCTGTATTCATTGTGTGTACGCGGGCCCTGCTGTATTCATTGTGTGTATGGGGCCCTGCTGTATTCATTGTGTGTACGGGGCCCCTGCTGTATTCATTGTGTGTACGCGGGGCCCTGCTGTATTCATTGTGTGTACGGGGGGCCCTGCTGTATTCATTGTGTGTACGGGGGCCCTGCTGTATTCATTGTGTGTACGGGGCCCCTGCTGTATTCATTGTGTGTACGGGGGCCCTGCTGTATTCATTGTGTGTACGCGGGGCCCTGCTGTATTCATTGTGTGTACGGGGGCCCTGCTGTATTCATTGTGTGTACGGGGGCCCTGCTGTATTCATTGTGTGTACGGGGGCCCTGCTGTATTCATTGTGTGTACGGGGGGCCCTGCTGTATTCATTGTGTGTACGCGGGGGCCCTGCTGTATTCATTGTGTGTACGGGGGGCCCTGCTGTATTCATTGTGTGTACGGGGGGCCCTGCTGTATTCATTGTGTGTACGGGGGCCCTGCTGTATTCATTGTGTGTACGGGGGCCCTTGCCTGTATTCATTGTGTGTACGGGGGCCCTGCTGTATTCATTGTGTGTACGGGGGGCCCTGCTGTATTCATTGTGTGTACGGGGGCCCTGCTGTATTCATTGTGTGTACGGGGGCCCTGCTGTATTCATTTGTGTGTACGGGGGGCCCTGCTGTATTCATTGTGTGTACGGGGGGCCCTGCTGTATTCATTGTGTGTACGGGGGGCCCTGCTGTATTCATTGTGTGTACGGGGGGCCCTGCTGTATTCATTGTGTGTACGGGGGGCCCTGCTGTATTCATTGTGTGTACGGGGGCCCTGCTGTATTCATTGTGTGTACGGGGGCCCTGCTGTATTCATTGTGTGTACGGGGGCCCTGCTGTATTCATTGTGTGTACGGGGGGCCCTGCTGTATTCATTGTGTGTACGGGGGGCCCTGCTGTATTCATTGTGTGTACGGGGGCCCTGCTGTATTCATTGTGTGTACGGGGGGCCCTGCTGTATTCATTGTGTGTACGGGGGCCCTGCTGTATTCATTGTGTGTACGGGGGCCCTGCTGTATTCATTGTGTACGGGGGCCCTGCTGTATTCATTGTGTGTACGGGGGCCCTGCTGTATTCATTGTGTGTACGGGGCCCTGCTGTATTCATTGTGTGTACGGGCCCTGCTGTATTCATTGTGTGTACGGGGGCCCTGCTGTATTCATTGTGTGTACGGGGGGCCCTGCTGTATTCATTGTGTGTACGGGGCCCTGCTGTATTCATTGTGTGTACGGGGGCCCTGCTGTATTCATTGTGTGTACGGCGGGGCCCTGCTGTATTCATTGTGTGTACGGGGGCCCTGCTGTATTCATTGTGTGTACGGGGCCCTGCTGTATTCATTGTGTGTACGCGGGGCCCTGCTGTATTCATTGTGTGTACGGGGGCCCTGCTGTATTCATTGTGTGTACGGGGGCCCTGCTGTATTCATTGTGTGTACGGGGCCCTGCTGTATTCATTGTGTGTACGGGGGGCCCTGCTGTATTCATTGTGTGTACGGGGGCCCTGCTGTATTCATTGTGTGTACGGGGGCCCTGTATTCATTGTGTGTACGGGGCCTTGCTGTATTCATTGTGTGTACGGGGGCCTGCTGTATTCATTGTGTGTACGGGGGCCCTGCTGTATTCATTGTGTGTACGGGGGCCCTGCTGTATTCATTGTGTGTACGGGGCCCTGCTGTATTCATTGTGTGTACGGGGGCCCTGCTGTATTCATTGTGTGTACGGGGCCCTGCTGTATTCATTGTGTGTACGGGGGCCTGCTGTAATCATTGTGTGTACGGGGGCCCTGCTGTAATCATTGTGTGTACGGGGCCCTGCTGTATTCATTGTGTGTACGCGGGGCCCTGCTGTATTCATTGTGTGTACGGGGGCCCTGCTGTAATCATTGTGTGTACGGGGTCCTGCTGTATTCATTGTGTGTACGGGGGCCCTGCTGTATTCATTGTGTGTACGCGGGCCCTGCTGTATTCATTGTGTGTACGGGGGCCCTGCTGTATTCATTGTGTGTACGGGGGGCCCTGCTGTATTCATTGTGTGTACGGGGGCCCTGCTGTATTCATTGTGTGTACGGGGGCCTTGCTGTATTCATTGTGTGTACGGGGGCCTGCTGTATTCATTGTGTGTACGGGGGCCCTGCTGTATTCATTGTGTGTACGGGGGCCCTGCTGTATTCATTGTGTGTACGGGGGCCCTGCTGTATTCATTGTGTGTACGGGGCCCTGCTGTATTCATTGTGTGTACGGGGCCCTGCTGTATTCATTGTGTGTACGGGGGCCCTGCTGTATTCATTGTGTGTACGGGGGCCCTGCTGTAATCATTGTGTGTACGGGGGCCCTGCTGTATTCATTGTGTGTACGGGGGCCCTGCTGTATTCATTGTGTGTACGGGGGCCCTGCTGTAATCATTGTGTGTACGGGGGGCCCTGCTGTATTCATTGTGTGTACGGGGGCCCTGCTGTATTCATTGTGTGTACGGGGGCCCTGCTGTATTCATTGTGTGTACGGGGGCCCTGCTGTATTCATTGTGTGTACGGGGCCCTGCTGTAATCATTGTGTGTACGGGGGGCCCTGCTGTATTCATTGTGTGTACGGGGGCCCTGCTGTATTCATTGTGTGTACGGGGGGCCCTGCTGTATTCATTGTGTGTACGGGGGCCCTGCTGTATTCATTGTGTGTACGGGGGCCCTGCTGTATTCATTGTGTGTACGGGGGCCCTGCTGTATTCATTGTGTGTACGGGGCCCTGCTGTATTCATTGTGTGTACGGGGCCCTGCTGTAATCATTGTGTGTACGGGGGGCCCTGCTGTATTCATTGTGTGTACGGGGGCCCTGCTGTATTCATTGTGTGTACGGGGGCCCTGCTGTATTCATTGTGTGTACGGGGCCCTGCTGTATTCATTGTGTGTACGGGGGCCCTGCTGTATTCATTGTGTGTACGGGGCCCTGCTGTATTCATTGTGTGTACGCGGGGCCCTGCTGTATTCATTGTGTGTACGGGGGCCCTGCTGTATTCATTGTGTGTACGCGGGGCCCTGCTGTATTCATTGTGTGTATGGGGCCCTGCTGTATTCATTGTGTGTACGGGGGCCCTGCTGTATTCATTGTGTGTACGGGGGCCTGCTGTATTCATTGTGTGTACGCGGGCCCTGCTGTATTCATTGTGTGTACGCGGGGCCCTGCTGTATTCATTGTGTGTACGGGGGGCCCTGCTGTAATCATTGTGTGTACGGGGCCCTGCTGTATTCATTGTGTGTACGGGGCCCTGCTGTATTCATTGTGTGTACGGGGCCCTGCTGTATTCATTGTGTGTACGGGGGGCCCTGCTGTATTCATTGTGTGTACGGGGGCCCTGCTGTAATCATTGTGTGTACGGGGCCCTGCTGTATTCATTGTGTGTACGGGGGCCCTGCTGTAATCATTGTGTGTACGGGGCCCTGCTGTATTCATTGTGTGTACGGGGCCCTGCTGTATTCATTGTGTGTACGGGGGGCCCTGCTGTAATCATTGTGTGTACGGGGCCCTGCTGTATTCATTGTGTGTACGGGGCCCTGCTGTATTCATTGTGTGTACGGGGGGCCCTGCTGTATTCATTGTGTGTACGGGGGCCTGCTGTAATCATTGTGTGTACGGGCCCCTGCTGTATTCATTGTGTGTACGGGGGCCCTGCTGTATTCATTGTGTGTACGGGGGCCCTGCTGTATTCATTGTGTGTACGGGGGCCCTGCTGTATTCATTGTGTGTACGGGGGGCCCTGCTGTATTCATTGTGTGTACGGGGGCCCTGCTGTATTCATTGTGTGTACGGGGCCCTGCTGTAATCATTGTGTGTATGGGGCCCTGCTGTATTCATTGTGTGTACGGGGGCCCTGCTGTAATCATTGTGTGTACGGGGCCCTGCTGTATTCATTGTGTGTATGGGGGCCCTGCTGTATTCATTGTGTGTACGGGGCCCTGCTGTATTCATTGTGTGTACGCGGGGCCCTGCTGTATTCATTGTGTGTACGGGGCCCTGCTGTATTCATTGTGTGTACGGGGCCCTGCTGTATTCATTGTGTGTACGGGGGCCCTGCTGTATTCATTGTGTGTACGGGGCCCTGCTGTATTCATTGTGTGTACGCGGGGCCCTGCTGTATTCATTGTGTGTACGGGGGCCCTGCTGTATTCATTGTGTGTACGGGGGCCCTGCTGTATTCATTGTGTGTACGGGGCCCTGCTGTATTCATTGTGTGTACGGGGCCCTGCTGTATTCATTGTGTGTACGGGGGCCCTGCTGTATTCATTGTGTGTACGGGGGCCCCTGCTGTATTCATTGTGTGTACGGGGCCCTGCTGTATTCATTGTGTGTACGGGGGCCCTGCTGTATTCATTGTGTGTACGGGGCCCTGCTGTATTCATTGTGTGTACGGGGGCCCTGCTGTATTCATTGTGTGTACGGGGGCCCCTGCTGTATTCATTGTGTGTACGGGGCCCTGCTGTATTCATTGTGTGTACGGGGCCCTGCTGTATTCATTGTGTGTACGGGGCCCTGCTGTATTCATTGTGTGTACGGGGGCCCTGCTGTATTCATTGTGTGTACGCGGGGCCCTGCTGTATTCATTGTGTGTACGGGGCCCTGCTGTATTCATTGTGTGTACGCGGGGCCCTGCTGTATTCATTGTGTGTACGGGGGGCCCTGCTGTATTCATTGTGTGTACGGGGGCCCTGCTGTATTCATTGTGTGTACGCGGGGCCCTGCTGTATTCATTGTGTGTACGGGGCCCTGCTGTATTCATTGTGTGTACGGGGCCCTGCTGTATTCATTGTGTGTACGCGGGGCCCTGCTGTATTCATTGTGTGTACGGGGGCCCTGCTGTATTCATTGTGTGTACGGGGGGCCCTGCTGTAATCATTGTGTGTACGGGGGGCCTGCTGTATTCATTGTGTGTACGGGGGCCCTGCTGTATTCATTGTGTGTACGGGGGGCCCTGCTGTAATCATTGTGTGTACGGGGGGCCCTGCTGTATTCATTGTGTGTACGGGCCCTGCTGTATTCATTGTGTGTACGGGGGCCTGCTGTATTCATTGTGTGTACGGGGGCCCTGCTGTATTCATTGTGTGTACGGGGGGCCCTGCTGTAATCATTGTGTGTACGGGGGCCCTGCTGTATTCATTGTGTGTACGGGCCCTGCTGTAATCATTGTGTGTACGGGGGCCCTGCTGTATTCATTGTGTGTACGGGGGCCCTGCTGTAATCATTGTGTGTACGGGGCCCTGCTGTATTCATTGTGTGTACGGGGCCCTGCTGTATTCATTGTGTGTACGGGGGCCCTGCTGTATTCATTGTGTGTACGGGGGCCCTGCTGTAATCATTGTGTGTACGGGGCCCTGCTGTATTCATTGTGTGTACGGGGGCCCTGCTGTATTCATTGTGTGTACGGGGCCCCTGCTGTATTCATTGTGTGTACGGGGGCCCTGCTGTATTCATTGTGTGTATGGGGGCCCTGCTGTATTCATTGTGTGTACGGGGCCCCTGCTGTATTCATTGTGTGTACGGGGGGCCCTGCTGTATTCATTGTGTGTACGGGGGCCCTGCTGTATTCATTGTGTGTACGGGGGCCCTGCTGTATTCATTGTGTGTACGGGGGCCCTGCTGTATTCATTGTGTGTACGGGGCCCTGCTGTATTCATTGTGTGTACGGGGGCCCTGCTGTATTCATTGTGTGTACGGGGGGCCCTGCTGTAATCATTGTGTGTACGGGGCCCTGCTGTATTCATTGTGTGTACGGGGCCCTGCTGTATTCATTGTGTGTACGGGGGGCCCTGCTGTATTCATTGTGTGTACGGGGCCCTGCTGTATTCATTGTGTGTACGGGGGGCCCTGCTGTATTCATTGTGTGTACGGGGGGCCCTGCTGTATTCATTGTGTGTACGGGGGCCCCTGCTGTATTCATTGTGTGTACGGGGGCCCTGCTGTATTCATTGTGTGTACGGGGGCCCTGCTGTATTCATTGTGTGTACGGGGGCCCTGCTGTATTCATTGTGTGTACGGGGGGCCCTGCTGTATTCATTGTGTGTACGGGGCCCTGCTGTATTCATTGTGTGTACGGGGGGCCCTGCTGTATTCATTGTGTGTACGGGGCCCTGCTGTATTCATTGTGTGTACGGGGGCCCTGCTGTATTCATTGTGTGTACGGGGGGCCCTGCTGTATTCATTGTGTGTACGGGGCCCTGCTGTATTCATTGTGTGTACGGGGCCCTGCTGTATTCATTGTGTGTACGGGGCCCTGCTGTATTCATTGTGTGTACGGGGGCCCTGCTGTAATCATTGTGTGTACGGGGGTACTGCTGTATTCATTGTGTGTACGGGGCCCTGCTGTATTCATTGTGTGTACGGGGGCCCTGCTGTATTCATTGTGTGTACGGGGGGCCCTGCTGTATTCATTGTGTGTACGGGGGCCCTGCTGTATTCATTGTGTGTACGGGGCCCCTGCTGTATTCATTGTGTGTACGGGGGGCCCTGCTGTATTCATTGTGTGTACGGGGGCCCTGCTGTATTCATTGTGTGTACGCGGGGCCCTGCTGTATTCATTGTGTGTACGGGGCCCTGCTGTATTCATTGTGTGTACGGGGCCCTGCTGTATTCATTGTGTGTACGGGGCCCTGCTGTATTCATTGTGTGTACGGGGGCCCTGCTGTATTCATTGTGTGTACGCGGGGCCCTGCTGTAATCATTGTGTGTACGGGGGCCCTGCTGTATTCATTGTGTGTACGGGGCCCCTGCTGTATTCATTGTGTGTACGCGGGCCCTGCTGTAATCATTGTGTGTACGGGGGCCCCCTGCTGTATTCATTGTGTGTACGGGGGCCCTGCTGTAATCATTGTGTGTACGGGGGCCCTGCTGTAATCATTGTGTGTACGCGGGGCCCTGCTGTATTCATTGTGTGTACGGGGGCCCTGCTGTATTCATTGTGTGTATGGGGCCCTGCTGTATTCATTGTGTGTACGGGGCCCTGCTGTATTCATTGTGTGTACGGGGGGCCCTGCTGTATTCATTGTGTGTACGGGGCCCTGCTGTATTCATTGTGTGTACGCGGGCCCTGCTGTATTCATTGTGTGTACGGGGGCCCTGCTGTATTCATTGTGTGTACGCGGGGCCCTGCTGTATTCATTGTGTGTACGCGGGGCCCTGCTGTATTCATTGTGTGTACGCGGGGCCCTGCTGTATTCATTGTGTGTACGGGGCCCTGCTGTATTCATTGTGTGTACGGGGCCCTGCTGTATTCATTGTGTGTACGGGGGGCCCTGCTGTATTCATTGTGTGTACGGGGCCCTGCTGTATTCATTGTGTGTACGCGGGGCCCTGCTGTATTCATTGTGTGTACGCGGGGCCCTGCTGTATTCATTGTGTGTACGGGGCCCTGCTGTATTCATTGTGTGTACGGGGCCCTGCTGTATTCATTGTGTGTACGGGGCCCTGCTGTATTCATTGTGTGTACGGGGCCCTGCTGTATTCATTGTGTGTACGGGGCCCTGCTGTATTCATTGTGTGTACGGGGGCCCTGCTGTATTCATTGTGTGTACGGGGGGCCCTGCTGTATTCATTGTGTGTACGGGGGCCCTGCTGTAATCATTGTGTGTACGGGGGGCCCTGCTGTAATCATTGTGTGTACGGGGCCCTGCTGTATTCATTGTGTGTACGGGGCCCTGCTGTATTCATTGTGTGTACGGGGGGCCCTGCTGTATTCATTGTGTGTACGGGGGCCCTGCTGTATTCATTGTGTGTACGGGGGCCCTGCTGTATTCATTGTGTGTACGGGGGCCCTGCTGTATTCATTGTGTGTACGGGGGCCCTGCTGTATTCATTGTGTGTACGGGGGCCCTGCTGTATTCATTGTGTGTACGGGGCCCTGCTGTATTCATTGTGTGTACGGGGCCCTGCTGTATTCATTGTGTGTACGGGGCCCTGCTGTATTCATTGTGTGTACGCGGGGCCCTGCTGTATTCATTGTGTGTACGCGGGGCCCTGCTGTATTCATTGTGTGTACGGGGGGCCCTGCTGTATTCATTGTGTGTACGGGGGGCCCTGCTGTATTCATTGTGTGTACGGGGGCCCTGCTGTATTCATTGTGTGTACGGGGGGCCCTGCTGTATTCATTGTGTGTACGGGGGGCCCTGCTGTATTCATTGTGTGTACGGGGGCCCTGCTGTATTCATTGTGTGTACGGGGGGCCCTGCTGTATTCATTGTGTGTACGGGGGGCCCTGCTGTAATCATTGTGTGTACGGGGGGCCCTGCTGTATTCATTGTGTGTACGGGGCCCTGCTGTATTCATTGTGTGTACGGGGGGCCCTGCTGTATTCATTGTGTGTATGGGGGCCCTGCTGTAATCATTGTGTGTACGGGGGCCCTGCTGTATTCATTGTGTGTACGGGGCCCTGCTGTATTCATTGTGTGTACGCGGGGCCCTGCTGTATTCATTGTGTGTACGCGGGGCCCTGCTGTATTCATTGTGTGTACGGGGGCCCTGCTGTATTCATTGTGTGTACGGGGGCCCTGCTGTATTCATTGTGTGTACGGAGCCCTGCTGTATTCATTGTGTGTACGGGGGCCCTGCTGTATTCATTGTGTGTACGCGGGGCCCTGCTGTATTCATTGTGTGTACGCGGGGCCCTGCTGTATTCATTGTGTGTACGGGGGCCCTGCTGTATTCATTGTGTGTACGGGGCCCTGCTGTATTCATTGTGTGTACGGGGCCCTGCTGTATTCATTGTGTGTACGGGGGGCCCTGCTGTATTCATTGTGTGTACGGGGCCCCTGCTGTATTCATTGTGTGTACAGGGGCCCTGCTGTATTCATTGTGTGTATGGGGGCCCTGCTGTATTCATTGTGTGTACGGGGCCCCTGCTGTATTCATTGTGTGTACGGGGGGCCCTGCTGTATTCATTGTGTGTACGGGGGCCCTGCTGTATTCATTGTGTGTACGGGGGGCCCTGCTGTATTCATTGTGTGTACGGGGGGCCCTGCTGTATTCATTGTGTGTACGGGGGCCCTGCTGTATTCATTGTGTGTACGGGGGCCCTGCTGTATTCATTGTGTGTACGGGGGGCCCTGCTGTATTCATTGTGTGTACGGGCCCCTGCTGTATTCATTGTGTGTACGGGGCCCCTGCTGTATTCATTGTGTGTACGGGGGCCCTGCTGTATTCATTGTGTGTACGGGGGCCCTGCTGTATTCATTGTGTGTACGGGGCCCCTGCTGTATTCATTGTGTGTACGGGGGCCCCTGCTGTATTCATTGTGTGTACGCGGGGCCCTGCTGTATTCATTGTGTGTACGGGGGCCCTGCTGTATTCATTGTGTGTACGGGGGCCCTGCTGTATTCATTGTGTGTACGAGGGCCCTGCTGTATTCATTGTGTGTACGGGGCCCTGCTGTATTCATTGTGTGTACGCGGGGCCCTGCTGTATTCATTGTGTGTACGGGGGCCCTGCTGTATTCATTGTGTGTACGGGGGCCCTGCTGTAATCACTGTGTGTACGGGGGGCCCTGCTGTATTCATTGTGTGTACGGGGGCCCTGCTGTATTCATTGTGTGTACGGGGGGCCCTGCTGTATTCATTGTGTGTACGGGGCCCTGCTGTATTCATTGTGTGTACGGGGGCCCTGCTGTATTCATTGTGTGTACGGGGGGCCCTGCTGTAATCATTGTGTGTACGGGGCCCTGCTATATTCATTGTGTGTACGGGGCCCTGCTGTATTCATTGTGTGTACGGGGGGCCCTGCTGTATTCATTGTGTGTACGGGGCCCTGCTGTATTCATTGTGTGTACGGGGCCCTGCTGTATTCATTGTGTGTACGGGGGCCCTGCTGTATTCATTGTGTGTACGGGGGCCCTGCTGTATTCATTGTGTGTACGGGGGCCCTGCTGTATTCATTGTGTGTACGGGGGCCCTGCTGTATTCATTGTGTGTACGGGGGCCCTGCTGTATTCATTGTGTGTACGGGGCCCTGCTGTATTCATTGTGTGTACGGGGGCCCTGCTGTATTCATTGTGTGTACGCGGGGCCCTGCTGTATTCATTGTGTGTACGGGGGCCCTGCTGTATTCATTGTGTGTACGCGGGGCCCTGCTGTATTCATTGTGTGTACGGGGCCCTGCTGTATTCATTGTGTGTACGGGGCCCTGCTGTATTCATTGTGTGTACGGGGGCCCTGCTGTATTCATTGTGTGTACGGGGGCCCTGCTGTATTCATTGTGTGTACGGGGGCCCTGCTGTATTCATTGTGTGTACGGGGGGCCCTGCTGTATTCATTGTGTGTACGGGGGCCGTGCTGTATTCATTGTGTGTACGGGGCCCTGCTGTATTCATTGTGTGTACGGGGGCCCTGCTGTATTCATTGTGTGTACGCGGGGCCCTGCTGTATTCATTGTGTGTACGGGGGCCCTGCTGTATTCATTGTGTGTACGCGGGGCCCTGCTGTATTCATTGTGTGTACGCGGGGCCCTGCTGTATTCATTGTGTGTACGCGGGGCCCTGCTGTATTCATTGTGTGTACGGGGGCCCTGCTGTATTCATTGTGTGTACGCGGGCCCTGCTGTATTCATTGTGTGTACGGGGGGCCCTGCTGTATTCATTGTGTGTACGGGGGCCCTGCTGTATTCATTGTGTGTACGCGGGTTTACCAGAATTAACTACATTTTAATCTAATACCTTGTTTTGCCGAGTGAATGATCCCTGAAAGGTGTTAAAAGTGCTGGTCTCCCGTGACAACGTGTAAGACGTGTATAGGTGCCATGTAAGATGTGTGTATAGGTACCGTGTATGTGTATGTATAATGTGGAAGACGTGTGTATAGGTGCCTTTGTATGTATAATGTGTATGACGTGTATAGGTGCCTGTGTATGTATAATGTGTAAGATGTGTGTATAAGTGCCTGTGTATGTATAATGTGTTAGATGTGTGTATAGGTACCGTGTATGTGTATGTATAATGTGTAAGACGTGTGTATAAGTGCCTGTGTATGTTTAATGTGTTAGATGTGTGTATAGGTACCGTGTATGTGTATGTATAATGTGTAAGACGTGTGTATAGGTGCCTGTGTATGTATAATGTGTAAGATGTGTGTATAGGTACCGTGTATGTGTATGTATAATGTGTAAGACATGTGTATAGTTGCCTGTGTAACACGTGTAAAGGTGCCGGTGCCGGTGCCGGTGTATATATAATGTGTAAGACGTGTGTATAGGTGCCTGTGTATGTATAATGTGTAAGACGTGTGTATAAGTGCCTGTGTATGTATAATGTGTTAGATGTGTGTATAGGTACCGTGTATGTGTATGTATAATGTGTAAGACGTGTGTATAGGTGCCTGTGTATGTATAATGTGTAAGATGTGTGTATAGGTACCGTGTATGTGTATGTATAATGTGTAAGGCGTGTGTATAGGTGCCTGTGTATGTATAATGTGTAAGACGTGTGTATAGTTGCCTGTGTAACACGTGTAAAGGTGCCGGTGCCGGTGTATATATAATGTGTAAGACTTGTGTATAGGTGCCTGTGTATGTATAATGTGTATGAAGTGTATAGGTGCCTGTGTATGTATAATGTGTCAGACGTGTGTATAAGTGCCTGTGTATGTATAATGTGTAAGATGTGTGTATAGGTACCGTGTATGTGTATGTATAATGTGTAAGACGTGTGTATAGGTGCCTGTGTATGTATAATGTGTAAGATGTGTGTATAGGTACCGTGTATGTGTATGTATAATGTGTAAGGCGTGTGTATAGGTGCCTGTGTATGTATAATGTGTAAGATGTGTGTATAGGTACGGTGTATGTATAATGTGTAAGACGTGTGTATACTGTAGGTGCCTGTTTATGTATAATGTGTAAGATGTGTGTATAGGTACCGTGTATGTGTATGTATTATGTGTAAGACGTGTGTGTATAGGTCCCTGTGTATGTATAATGTGTAATACGTGTATAGGTGCCTGTGTATGTATAATGTGTAAGACATGTGTATAGGTGCCTGTGTATGTATAATGTGTAAGACATGTGTATAGGTGCCTGTGTATGTATAATGTGTAAGATGTGTGTATAGGTGCTTGTGTATGTATAATGTGTATAAGTGCCTGTGTATGTATAATGTGTAAGACGTGTATAGGTGCCTGTGTATGTATAATGTGTAAGATGTGTATAGGTGCCTGTGTATGTTGTGACAAACGGCTTACTCCGGGGCTCCGCCGTCTGTCCGGGACTGTTAGAACACGGTCTTTTAGGGTAGGTTAAATGATGAGACGTCACGTACTGTTCCTTTAAACAGGCTATGCCTGGTTTATTCAGTCCCAGGCACTGAGACTGCCACAGTTTAAACAGAAAACAAAGCCAAACAAAAAGCTGCTCGTCTGAGCGATAACTTAAACTTAGATGTCCCTGACTCAGAGTTGGAAGTGGCTTGTCCACTTCCACCAACAAAATAAGTACCTTTGCAGTCTTTAGACAAACTAACAGAATGAATGAAGCGATTTGGGAAAGAGGCTTTCTCACCCCTCTGCAGTTCAGCAGCCTTCCAGGCTCTTGGGCGGGGCTCAGAGGAAACAGGAAACAGGTCTTATATACCTGAACTCTAATCAGCATGACAGGTGACAGAAAACAGGCAGCAGACAAACTGTGGAATGGAGTGCCTGTACCACGAGGCTGCCCTGTTCAGCTTAGACAGGACAGAAACTGTTCAGTATCCTGGGAGCCCTGTATATGGAGTTTATTACCAACCCCTGGTTTCTGTCACATATCCTCCCCCCCAGCTCAGACCTCGAGGGGTGAGCGACCATGGATATTAGGGAGTGCATCCTTGACAACCCGTCGGCATTGCCATGTTTGTGCCCCGACCTGTGTTCCACAGAAAATTTAAAGGGCTGTAGGCTTAGGAACCACCTGGTCACCCTAGCGTTCTTCTCCCTATTTTGACACATCCAGGTAAGGGGTGCATGATCTGTGACCAATCGGAACTTTCTCCCCAACAGATAATACTTGAGTGTCTCTACAGCCCACTTTATTGCGAGACACTCTTTCTCTACTTAAATAAAGGATGGGGTGCTCCTCACCTTGAGACTCCTGGGAGAGTACCGCCCCCAGCCCTACCTCAGATGCGTCGGTTTGGACTACGAACTCTTTGGAGTAGTCAGGTGTGACCAACACTGGTTGGGCACAGAGAGCTTCTTTCAGGCTTCTAAAGGCCTGTTCGGCTTCGGGGGACCACTTTACCATTAGCGGTCCTCTTGCTTTTGTGAGGTCGGTTAGTGGGGTTGCCTTAGTTGCAAAATTGGGAATAAACCTCCTATAGTAGCCAATTAACCCCAAAAAGGTCCTTACTTGTTTTTTTGTGACTGGCCTTGGCCAATTTTGTATCGCCTCTACTTTGAGTGTTTGTGGTTTGAGTAACCCTCTACCAATAGAATACCCCAGATACTTGGCCTCCTCCAGACCAATAGTGCATTTAGCGGGGTTAGCAGTTAGTCCAGCAGACCGAACTGCGTCGAGCACAGCTTGGACCTTTGGAAGGTGGGACTGCCAATCTTCACTATGGATTACCACATCATCCAGGTAGGCGGCAGCGTACCGAACATGTGGTTTTAAAATTTTATCCATCATTCTTTGGAATGTGGCGGGAGCTCCATGTAAGCCAAAAGGCAGCACCTTATATTGAAAGAGGCCGTCTGGGGTTGAGAAGGCTGTTTTTTCTTTTGCCCTTTCTGTGAGGGGAACCTGCCAGTACCCTTTTGTTAGGTCTAGGGTTGTGAGATATCGGGCTTTGCCCAGTCTCTCTACAAGTTCATCCACCCTGGGCATAGGATAAGTATCAAATTTTGACACCGCGTTTAGTTTCCGGTAGTCATTACAAAACCTTGTTGTACCGTCTGGCTTTGGGACTAAAACTATAGGGCTGTTCCACCCACTTTGGGATTCCTCAATTACGCCTAGTTTTAGCATTTTTTTAACCTCTAAACTTATAGCCTCTCTCTTGGCCTCTGGGATTCGGTACGGTTTAAGGTTAACTCGGACCCCCGGTTCAGAGACTATGTCATGTTTAATTACGTTAGTTTTACCTGGCTGTGTAGAGAAGATTTCTTTATTCCTTCTCACTAAACTCTGGACCTCTCGTTTCTGATGCACGGACAGTGTTTCAGCTATGCTAACCTCTGGGTCAGTTTCTTGATTCTCTGACGGACCTGGGGGTACTAGGGTTAACAAGACCTCTCTATCTTTCCAGGGCTTGAGTAGGTTTATATGGTAAATTTGCTCAGGTTTCCTCCTACCTGGCTGCCTTACCTTATAATTTACTTCTCCCACTCTTTCCAAGACCTCATATGGCCCATGCCATTTAGCAAGGAATTTACTCTCCACGGTGGGAACCAGAACTAGTACCCTATCACCTGGAAAAAAAATTCTGACCCTAGCACCCTTATTATACGTATTCCTTTGTGCTTCTTGAGCTTTCTCCATGTGTTCCCTCACTATGGGTAGGACTGCAGCAATGCGGTCCTGCATTTGGGCAACATGCTCTATTACACTTCTGTAAGGGGTAACCTCGTGTTCCCAAGTTTCTTTGGCTATATCCAGTAAGCCCCTTGGATGTCGGCCATACAATAGTTCAAACGGGGAGAAGCCTGTGGATGACTGGGGAACTTCCCTAATGGCAAATAACAGGTATGGTAACAAACAGTCCCAGTTTTTCCCATCCTTATCGACCGCCCGGCGTAACATGCTCTTTAAGGTTTTATTGAACCTTTCCACTAAACCATCTGTTTGTGGATGATAGACTGAGGTTCTGAGATGCTTGATTTTTAGGAGTTTACATAGCTCTTTTGTTACTTGGGACATAAATGGTGTTCCCTGGTCAGATAAGATCTCTTTAGGAATTCCGACCCGGGAAAACAGAAGTACTAACTCTTTTGCTATGTTTTTAGCAGAGGTGCTACGTAGGGGAACTGCCTCCGGATATCGGGTAGCATAATCTAATATTACCAATATATGCTGATGTCCCCTAGCAGACTTTATTAGGGGTCCTACTAGATCCATAGCAATCCGGTCAAATGGTACCTCTATTATGGGAAGGGGTACCAATGGGCTGCGGTATGCTTTGAACGGGGCGGTGATCTGACATTCTGGGCATGAGGAACAATAGTTTGTAATTTCTGCCAGAACCCCAGGCCAATAAAAGCTTCGGAGAACCTTTTCTTTTGTCTTTTCCACCCCTAGGTGTCCCCCCAATGGATGACTATGTGCGAGGTGTAATACTACGTTACGGAATGTCCGTGGTACCAACAATTGTTTAGTTGTAACTGATTTTCTTTTATCAACCCGATATATTAGGTCGTTCTCTACCTCGAAGTAGGGGTAAGCAAGTGACCTATCTGGTTGGCCATGAGTACTATTCTGGTCCCGTATATTTCCCCTTGCTACCGCTAATGTGGGGTCCTCCCACTGGGCCTTCTTAAAACTCCCAGGACTGACCTCTAGGTCAGCGAGGGTCTTATCCTGTACTGGGGTGGTAAGTGCCTGATCAACATCTTGATTTGGGGTATTCCCTACCAAAGTAGTGATGGGGAAGGGAATTTCACAGCACTCCTCCTTTTCCCCCTTCTTATTTGGGCCCTCGTCAACCTCCATTTCTGAAAAAGGGAAAGGATTTGTTTCTTCTAACACTTCGTTATGGTCTGCTATTGAACTCTGGGCGCTATTCTGAGCTGGGGACCACATTTTTAGAAAATGGGGAAAGTCGGTCCCTATTAACACATCATGTGCCAGTTTGGGTACAACACCCACCTTGAAATCTAAAGAACCAAATTCTGTTTCAAAAAAAACATCAACAGTGGAATATTCATGATTATCCCCATGTATACAACAAATTGCCACTCTTTGTGAACTGTTTACCTGTTTCTTCTTAATGGGCAATAGGTATTCGGACACTAGTGTGACCATACTCCCAGAGTCAAGAAGTGCCCGAACCCTCTTACCATTAACCTTTACAAATGCCCACAGATGGTTATTCAAGGGGTCCTCTGGGCTAGGGCCCATACATTGGGACAACAGCGAATAAGGTTCCACGCTGTTGCATTGCATGGGCTCATCATTTAGTGGGCAGATTTTTGCTGTGTGGCCCCTCTCATGACAATTTACACATTTAGGTACATAGTCTGTGTCCCACTTAGAGCCTTTTCCCGGCTCCCCATGTTGGCTATTGCCCTTAGTGTGCGAACCACTGTTGCTGGAGCGGCGTGAAGGTGGTCGCCGCTCTTCAGCGCCCCTTAACCCCGGTACCCTTTTACCGTCTCTGGAAGAGTCCTGGAACCTCGGATAGTGGGGTTGCTCCACGACTGTGGGTTGCGGGTGCTTTTCTGCTGCACTGTACCTTTCTACAAGGGCCACAAGCTCATCCGCATTGTGGGGGTCACTCCGACTGACCCAACGGCGTAAGGCAGAGGGAAGTTTCCTCAAGAACTGGTCCATGACCAACCGTTCCACGATGTGGCTTGCTGAGTTGATCTCGGGTTGTAGCCACTTCCGGGCGAGGTGGATGAGGTCATACATCTGGCTTCGGGTGGCTTTATCCATCGTGAAGGACCATGCGTGAAACCTTTGGGCACGAACAGCCGTGGTTACGCCGAGGCGGGCGAGGATCTCGAACTTCAATTTTGCATAGACGTTAGCTTCGGCTGGCTCTAGATCAAAGTAAGCCTTCTGGGGTTCGCCGCTTAGGAAGGGTGCGATTAGACCAGCCCACTCAGCTTCTGGCCATCCCTCTCTCTGTGCCGTGCGTTCAAACGTGAGAAGATAGGCTTCCACATCATCCGAGGGTCCCATCTTCTGAAGGTAGTGGCTTGCCCTGGTCATTTTCGGAACTGGGGCTGCCTCTGCCAGTGGAAGGTTACTGATAGTCCCCCTCAGGATCTCGAGTTCCTGCTGTAAGCCCTGAGCGAACCGCTTTTGCTCCTCTCTCAGCAGGCGGTTTGTCTCTTGCTGGTTTGCATTAGTCTCTTGCTGGGCTATTAACAGCTGTCGCTGGGTTTCACTCGCCTGTTGCTGGGCTTCATTCGCGTCTTTCTGGACAGCGACATTGCGTACCAGCGCACTCACCACGTCTTCCATCTTGTTTGGAGAGAGAGAAAAAAAAACCTTCTTTTTTTTTTTTTTTTTTTTTTTAAAGTTCTTTAACCCCCAGACCTTTCAGTGTTCTGCCCGCATTCTCCACCATATGTGACAAACGGCTTACTCCGGGGCTCCGCCGTCTGTCCGGGACTGTTAGAACACGGTCTTTTAGGGTAGGTTAAATGATGAGACGTCACGTACTGTTCCTTTAAACAGGCTATGCCTGGTTTATTCAGTCCCAGGCACTGAGACTGCCACAGTTTAAACAGAAAACAAAGCCAAACAAAAAGCTGCTCGTCTGAGCGATAACTTAAACTTAGATGTCCCTGACTCAGAGTTGGAAGTGGCTTGTCCACTTCCACCAACAAAATAAGTACCTTTGCAGTCTTTAGACAAACTAACAGAATGAATGAAGCGATTTGGGAAAGAGGCTTTCTCACCCCTCTGCAGTTCAGCAGCCTTCCAGGCTCTTGGGCGGGGCTCAGAGGAAACAGGAAACAGGTCTTATATACCTGAACTCTAATCAGCATGACAGGTGACAGAAAACAGGCAGCAGACAAACTGTGGAATGGAGTGCCTGTACCACGAGGCTGCCCTGTTCAGCTTAGACAGGACAGAAACTGTTCAGTATCCTGGGAGCCCTGTATATGGAGTTTATTACCAACCCCTGGTTTCTGTCACAATACATATACATATACATATATACACACACACACACACACACCTCTGAAGCTGTATACACACACACATATACACACACACTTCTGCAGCTGTATACACTGATGGTGAGGGGGTAACCAGGCTCACTAATAAAGGTTAAGCCCACTTGGTTGCCCCTGAGCTGGGTGTTGAGTGTCAGCTCTTGGGCCTGGATGTTGGGAATGAATTGGTGTGATAGTGTGCAGATTATGCGACATTAAAGATGTCTGTGTGTTTTGCCTTTCCTGGTATTCTGGGACCGGGAAACTATAAAGGGGATGAGAGCACTCATCCGTTTAACATGTCAAAATTAGTATCAAGTATAGGCTGGTGCTTGGGAGGGACAGAGCAATATTCGTAACAGTAATGATCCAAGAAGGACCAGAAAGAGTCCCCTTTTAACATAGCACTCGATGCCGGAGAGAAGTGAAATGGATAACAGTGATCCTACAGAAACATTTTCTGTTAAGGGACTTTTAGCCCCAAGGGAACCGATAAACCAGAAAAATAAAATAAAAAAGTTTTATTAGTTCAAATACTCATTAAAAACACACATATCATTCAAACAATTAAAGGAACCCCACGTAGAAGTGGCTGAGTATAGTCAGATATGTCTAAAATATCAAAAGGAACTATCTATATTCATGTTCAAGTCTGCTATCCTACTCACATCCATTACAGTTAGAAAAAAGTTCTACTGAGACAGTGACGTAATCCTAAATAAGAAGTATATATATATATGTAGTGGGCTGATAAATATCAGACTGTGTAAATTCAGGCTTGTTGCTATTTGGCAAAATAAATGGCATCACTGGTGGTGATCACTGCAACAATATTACCAGTATCCGGTCAAATGTGCCTGAAAACTCACGCCGCGGGATCACTCTTAGTATCAGCGTCTTTGTAAGCGTTACTAGTGAAACGCCCAGAGGAGCAGGAGAGAATAGTCAAAGCCAAACACAGTATAGTCACAGCTTGATCACGGCGGATCAAAACCAGAATCTAAGCAGAGACTCCATAGTGGGTGCAAGCCTGGCTCCTGCGGTGTGTACGATTACTGGATGTCGCCACTTCTAATGACGTCAGCTAGTGACGTCTATTCCCGACGATCGTTTCACGCGTAGCCAAGCTTCTTCAGGGGAGGAGGAGTCTATTCGGTAAGTATTTAAATGGTTGATAATTGAAAAATCCCGCCTCTAGTGACGTATAGGGGCGGGGTCTATGTCCGTGAGCCTACGGGTGCATAGTACAGGTATTCTCCTTGTCGTAATACAATACATGGCTACGTGTAAGTTATTGCACTGCCTATGATGTCAATTAACCTGCAAATTCATTTCTATCTCTTGAATAAAGATGATAACACACACGTCTCCACACTACTCCATGCACACACACGTCTCCGCACAGCTCCGCACACACACGTCTCCACACTACTCCATGCACACACACGTCTCCACACTACTCCATGCACACACACGTCTCCACACTACTCCATGCACACACACGTCTCCACACAGCTCCGCACACACACACGTCTCCACACAGCTCCGCACACACACACGTCTCCACACTACTCCATGCACACACACGTCTCCACACAGCTCCGCACACACACACGTCTCCACACAGCTCCGCACACACACGTCTCCGCACAGCTCCGCACACACACATGTCTCCACACTACTCCATGCACACACACGTCTCCACACAGCTCCGCACACACACACGTCTCCACACAGCTCCGCACACACACGTCTCCGCACAGCTCCGCACACACACACGTCTCCGCACTACTCCATGCACACACACGTCTCCGCACAGCTCCGCACACACACGTCTCCGCACTACTCCATGCACACACACGTCTCCACACAGCTCCGCACACACACACGTCTCCACACTACTCCATGCACACACACGTCTCCACACAGCTCCGCACACACACACGTCTCCACACTACTCCATGCACACACACGTCTCCACACAGCTCCGCACACACACACGTCTCCACACTACTCCATGCACACACACGTCTCCGCACAGCTCCGCACACACACACGTCTCCACACTACTCCATGCACACACACACGTCTCCACACTACTCCATGCACACACACGTCTCCACACAGCTCCGCACACACACACGTCTCCACACTACTCCATGCACACACACGTCTCCGCACAGCTCCGCACACACACACGTCTCCACACTACTCCATGCACACACACGTCTCCACACAGCTCCGCACACACACACGTCTCCACACTACTCCATGCACACACACGTCTCCGCACAGCTCCGCACACACACGTCTCCACACTACTCCATGCACACACACGTCTCCGCACAGCTCCGCACACACACGTCTCCACACTACTCCATGCACACACACGTCTCCACACTACTCCATGCACACACACGTCTCCACACTACTCCATGCACACACACGTCTCCACACAGCTCCATGCACACACACGTCTCCACACAGCTCCGCACACACACACGTCTCCACACTACTCCATGCACACACACGTCTCCGCACAGCTCCGCACACACACACGTCTCCACACTACTCCATGCACACACACGTCTCCGCACAGCTCCGCACACACACGTCTCCGCACTACTCCATGCACACACACGTCTCCGCACAGCTCCGCACACACACGTCTCCACACTACTCCATGCACACACACGTCTCCACACTACTCCATGCACACACACGTCTCCACACTACTCCATGCACACACACGTCTCCGCACAGCTCCGCACACACACGTCTCCACACTACTCCATGCACACACACGTCTCCGCACAGCTCCGCACACACACACGTCTCCACACAGCTCCGCACACACACACACGTCTCCACACTACTCGCCACACTGCTACACACTACTTCATGCACACACACGTCTCCACACAGCTCCGCACACACACAGGTCTCCACACTACTCGCCACACTGCTACACACTACTTCATGCACACACACGTCTCCGCACAGCTCCGCACACACACACGTCTCCGCACAGCTCCGCACACACACACGTCTCCACACTACTCGCCACACTACTACACACTACTCCATGCACACACACGTCTCCACACTACTCCATGCACACACACGTCTCCGCACAGCTCCGCACACACACACGTCTCCACACTACTCGCCACACTGCTACACACTACTCCATGCACACACACGTCTCCGCACAGCTCCGCACACACACAAGTCTCCACACTACTCGCCACACTACTACACACTACTCCATGCACACGCACAGCTCCGCACACACACACGTCTCCACACTACTCCATGCACACACACGTCTCCACACTACTCCATGCACACACACGTCTCCGCACAGCTCCGCACACACACACGTCTCCACACTACTCGCCACACTCACACACGTCTCCACACTACTCCATGCACACACACGTCTCCGCACAGCTCCGCACACACACACGTCTCCACACTACTCCATGCACACACACGTCTCCACACTACTCCATGCACACACACGTCTCCGCACAGCTCCGCACACACACACGTCTCCACACTACTCGCCGCACACACACACACGTCTCCACACTACTCGCCGCACACACACACACGTCTCCACACTACTCGCCGCACACACACACACGTCTCCACACTACTCGCCGCACACACACACGTCTCCGCACAGCTCCGCACACACACACGTCTCCACACTACTCCATGCACACACACGTCTCCACACTACTCCATGCACACACACGTCTCCACACTACTCCATGCACACACACGTCTCCGCACAGCTCCGCACACACACACACACACACACACACACACACACACACACACACACACACACACACACACACACACACACACACACACACACACACACACACGTCTCCACACTACTCCATGCACACACACGTCTCCGCACATGTTACATGCTTTATTGATTCTGTTGATATGTTGGGAAGATCAGCAGCCGGGTTGGCGTGTGAGCCGGATAAATCATACATTTATCTCCTTCCTTTAGGATAAGCGCAACACGGCACATAATTACAGGATCCCACGGGCACCATCATCGGGCAGCGGTTACGGCAAACTCCCCCTCTGCTCACGCAGTCACCATCCAGATCCCGGGTCTCTGTGCCTGCGGGGAAGGAGAGACATCCTGCAAAGGGCGTCTAATACAGAGAGACGTCCTGCACACAGGGTCACTAATACAGAGAGACATCCTGCAAACAGGGGCTAATACAGAGAGACATCCTGCAAAGGGCGTCTAATACAGAGAGACGTCCTGCACACAGGGTCACTAATACAGAGAGACATCCTGCAAACAGGGGCTAATACAGAGAGACATCCTGCAAAGGGCGTCTAATACAGAGACACATCCTGCATACAGGGTCACTAATACAGAGACATCCTGCACACAGGGACACTAATACAGAGAGACATCCTGCACACAGGGTCACTAATACAGAGACACATCCTGCACACAGGGTCACTAATACAGAGAGACATCCTGCACACAGGGTCACTAATACAGAGAGACATCCTGCACACAAATCGCTCTCCTCTCCCTCAGGTCTCTCTATCTTTTTTTCCCCCTTCTGAGGTGTCTCTCTATATTTTCTCCCCAGGTGGCTCTCTGTCATCTCTCCCTCTCAGATCGCTGTCTCCCTTTTCTCCCCCCCTACACGTGACTCTTTTCTCCCCTCCCCCCCCCTCAGGTCACGCTCTCTTTTCTCCCCACCCCCATGTCTCTTTTCTCCCCCTCAGGTGTATGTATAATGTGTAAGATGTGTATAGGTGCCTGTGTATGTATAATGTGTAAGATGTGTATAGGTGCCTGTGTATGTATAATGTGTAAGATGTGTATAGGTGCCTGTGTATGTATAATGTGTAAGATGTGTATAGGTGCCTGTGTATGTATAATGTGTAAGATGTGTATAGGTGCCTGTGTATGTATAATGTGTAAGATGTGTATAGGTGCCTGTGTATGTGTAATTTGTATTGTATTGTATTGTATGTCTTTATTTATATAGCGCCATAAATGTAAGTACATAGCGCTTCACAGTTGTAATACATGTCATATAAATAACAAATAATATAAATAACAGATCATGGGAATAAGTGCTTCAGACATACTGTAAGAGTAACATTAAGGAAGGAGTCCCTGCTCCAAGGAGCTTACAATCTAATTGGTAGGGAGAACGTACAGAGACAGTAGGAGGGAATACTAGTAAGTGCGTCTGCAGGGGGCCAAGCTTTATGTATCGTGTGTCCATGATTATCCAGTGCTATTCATATGCTTCTTTAAGCAGATGTGTCTTCAGGTGGGTCTTAAAGGTGGATAGAGAGGGGTCTAGTCGAGTACTGAGGGGAAGGGCATTCCAGAGGTGAGGGGCAGAAAGTGAGAAAGGTTTGAGGCGGGAGAGGGCTTTAGATACAAAGGGGGTAGAAAGAAGACACCCTTGAGAAGAACGCGAGAGTCGGGGTGGTGCATAACGAGAAATTAGGGCTGAGATGTAAGGAGGGGCAGAAGAATGTAAAGCTTTAAAAGTGATGAGAAGAACGGAGTGTGAGATGCGGGATTTGATCGGAAGCCAGGAGAGGGATTTCAGGAGGGGAGACGCTGAGACAGATCTAGGAAAGAGTAGAGTGATTCTGGCAGCAGCATTTAGGATAGATTGTAGGGGAGACAGGTGAGAGGCAGGAAGGCCGGACAGCAGGAGGTTACAGTAATCAAGACGGGAGAGAATGAGAGACTGAGTGAGAGTTTTAGCAGTTGAGTAACAGAGGAAAGGGCGTATCTTTGTTATATTGCGGAGGAAAAAGCGACAAGTTTTAGAAACGTTTTGAATGTGAGGGGCGAATGTGAGAGAGGAATCAAGTGTGACCCCTAGGCAGCGTGCTTGGGCTACTGGGTGAATGATCGTATTTCCAATAGCAATGTGGAAGGAGGTAGTAGGGCCAGGTTTGGGAGGAAGTATAAGGAGCTCTGTTTTTGCCATGTTGAGTTTAAGGCGGCGGAGGGCCATCCAGGATGATATTCCAGAGAGGCATTCAGAAACTTTGGTCTGTATAGCAGGTGTAAGGTCAGGGGTTGAAAGGTAAATTTGTGTGTCGTCAGCATAGAGGTGATATTTAAACCCAAAAGATGTCATTAGGTCATCTAGAGAGAGTGTGTAGAGAGAAACGAGAAGAGGTCCCAGGACAGAGCCCTGGGGTACCCCCACAGAGAGATCAATAAAGGAGGAGGAGGTGTTAGCAAAAGAGACACTGAAGGTACGATGGGAGAGGTAAGAGGAGATCCAGGATAAAGCTTTGTTCCGAATACCAAGAGTATGGAGAATGTGAAGGAGAAGAGGGTGGTCCACGGTGTCAAATGCTGCAGAGAGGTCGAGTAATATGAGCAGAGTGTAATGACCTCTGTCTTTGGCAGCGTGGAGGTCGTCAGTTATTTTAGTGAGGGCTGTTTCAGTAGAGTGAGCAGTGCAGAAGCCAGACTGCAGAGGGTCTAGGACAGAATAGGTGTTGAGAAAGTGTAGCAATCGAGAGAATACAAGACGTTCAAGGAGTTTGGAGGCAAAAGGCAGGAGGGAGACAGGTCGATAGTTAGAAGGACAGGTAGGGTCAAGCTTGCTGTTTTTGAGTAATGGTATAACGTTTGCATGCTTGAAGGATGATGGAAAGGTACCAGAGTAGAGGGAAGAGTTAAAGATCTGTGTGAGCATAGGGATTATAGAAGGAGTAAGAGGTTTTAGGAGATGGGAGGGAATGGGATCAAGAGGGCAAGTGGTAGAGGGGGAAGAGGAGATCAGCAGTGACACATCCTCCTCCGAGATAGCGGAAAAAGAGTCAAGAAAGGCAGGAGGAGAGTTGGGAAGCATTGTGGGATGGGAGGAGGCAACAGATGGGATGTTCTGCCGTATGGACTCCACCTTTTCCTTAAAAAAGTCAGCAAAGTCCTGAGGTGAGATGGAGGAAGAAGAGGAGGCAGCTGAGGGTGGTCTGAGTAGAGAGTCATAGACAGAAAAGAGACGGCGTGGGTTAGACTTGTGTGTGTTGATTAGTGATGAAAAGTAGGTTTGTTTAGCCTGAGAGAGGGCAGAGTTGAAACAGGATAGCATAAATTTGTAGTGAATGAAGTCTGCGAGCGTATGAGATTTCCTCCAGAGGCGTTAAGAGGAACGAGTGGAGGAACGCAGCATGCGTGTGTGGGAGTTTAGCCAGGGTCTGGGGTTAGAAGGGCGAGGACGGCAGAGAGAAAGCGGGGCATGTAGATCAAGAGAGGAAGATAAGGCAGAGTTGTAGATCCTGACCAGGTTGTCAGGGTCTGAAGCAGAACTGAGAGAGGAGAGGGAGGAGCGTAAAGTGGAATCAAGAGCTGGTAGGTTAATAGAGCGCAGGTTTCTGCAAAAACGAGGGCGAGATGGAGATGGAGAGAAGCGAGAGAGAGAAAATGAGATGAGGTGATGGTCAGAGAGAGGAAAAGGGGAAATGGAGAAGTCGGAGAGAGAGAAGTTTTTAGTGAAAACCAGGTCTAGGTAGTGTCCATCTGAGTGACAGAAGTGGTGGTGACATAGGAATCTGTGTGCAGCCTATCATGGTGCAGATCCTGTGCCCTCCCCTTCTGGCCCTCGGAGAAGGTGCAAATTTGGAGGGAGTTCTGATACACACTTCCTAGGGAGTGGAAGTGTATGGCCGGTCTCCTCCCAGCTGGGAGAGGGAGAGGCCAGTCAGTCCTGCATGGGCTGGCTGGGCAGGAAAGATCAGATGCCTCGCTATTAGAAGAGGGCCAGCACCATCCAGAGGCCTGGGATCCTCTGAAAACCCTGCATCCGCTGTGTGCTTAACTGCAGTGACTGCTCAAATAAAGCCCTTTGTTTTACATACCCCTGCTTGAGTGTTCAGTCCACTGGGCAAGGGGGGGAAGAAGTCTGCTCTGGTGGGGACTGACTCTGGAACTCCTGGAGCCCACTGAAGCTGAAGGTGCTCACACCCTGACAGGAACATCATGATCATCACAAGGAAGGAGAGACATCCTGCAAAGGGCGTCTAATACAGAGAGACGTCCTGCACACAGGGACACTAATACAGAGAGACATCCTGCAAAGGGCGTCTAATACAGAGAGACATCCTGCACACAGGGTCACTAATACAGAGACACATCCTGCACACAGGGTCACTAATACAGAGACATCCTGCACACAGGGTCACTAATACAGAGACATCCTGCACACAGGGTCACTTATACAGAGAGACATCCTGCACACAGGGTCACTAATACAGAGAGACATCCTGCACACAGGGTCACTAATATAGAGACATCCTGCACACAGGGACACTAATACAGAGAGACATCCTGCACACAGGGACACTAATACAGAGAGACATCCTGCACACAGGGTCACTAATACAGAGATACATCCTGCACACAGGGTCACTAATACAGAGACACATCCTGCACACAGGGACACTAATACAGAGAGACATCCTGCAAAGAGCGTCTAATACAGAGAGACGTCCTGCACACAGGGTCACTAATACAGAGAGACATCCTGCACACAGGGGCTAATACAGAGAGACATCCTGCACACAGGGTCACTAATACAGAGAGACATCCTGCACACAGGGTCACTAATATAGAGACATCCTGCACACAGGGACACTAATACAGAGAGACATCCTGCACACAGGGACACTAATACAGAGAGACATCCTGCACACAGGGGCTAATACAGAGACACATCCTGCACACAGGGACACTAATACAGAGAGACATCCTGCAAAGGGCGTCTAATACAGAGAGACGTCCTGCACACAGGGTCACTAATACAGAGAGACATCCTGCACACAGGGGCTAATACAGAGACACATCCTGCACACAGGGACACTAATACAGAGAGACATCCTGCAAAGGGCGTCTAATACAGAGAGACGTCCTGCACACAGGGTCACTAATACAGAGAGACATCCTGCAAAGGGCGTCTAATACAGAGAGACGTCCTGCACACAGGGTCACTAATACAGAGAGACATCCTGCAAAGAGCGTCTAATACAGAGAGACGTCCTGCACACAGGGTCACTAATACAGAGAGACATCCTGCACACAGGGGCTAATACAGAGAGACGTCCTGCACACAGGGTCACTAATACAGAGAGACATCCTGCACACTGGGTCACTAATACAGAGAGACATCCTGCACACAGGGTCACTAATACAGAGAGACATCCTGCACACAGGGTCACTAATACAGAGAGACATCCTGCACACAGGGACTAATACAGAGAGACGTCCTGCACACAGGGTCACTAATACAGAGAGACATCCTGCACACTGGGTCACTAATACAGAGACATCCTGCACACAGGGACACTAATACAGAGACATCCTGCACACAGGGACACTAATACAGAGACACATCCTGCACACAGGGACACTAATACAGAGACACATCCTGCACACAGGGTCACTAATACAGAGAGACATCCTGCACACAGGGACTAATACAGAGAGACATCCTGCACACAGGATCAAATACAGAGGGACATCCTGCACACGTGGACTAATACAGAGAGACATCCTGCACACAGGGTCACTAATACAGAGAGACATCCTGCACACAGGGTCACTAATACAGGGAGACATCCTGCACACAGGGACACTAATACAGAGAGACGTCCTGCACACAGGGTCACTAATACAGAGACACATCCTGCACACAGGGACTAATACAGAGAGACATCCTGCACACAGGATCAAATACAGAGAGACATCCTGCACACAGGGTCACTAATACAGAGACATCCTGCACACAGGGACACTAATACAGAGACATCCTGCACACAGGGTCACTTATACAGAGATACATCCTGCACACAGGGTCACTAATACAGAGAGACTTCCTGCACACAGGGTCACTAATACAGAGAGACATCCTGCACACAGGGTCACTAATACAGAGAGACATACTGCACACAGGGTCACTAATATAGAGACATCCTGCACACAGGGACACTAATACAGAGAGACATACTGCACACAGGGTCACTAATACAGAGAGACATCCTGCACACAGGGACACTAATACAGAGAGACATCCTACACACAGGGACACTAATACAGAGAGACATCCTGCACACAGGGTCACTAATACAGAGACACATCCTGCACACAGGGTCACTAATACAGAGACATCCTGCACACAGGGTCACTAATACAGAGACATCCTGCACACAGGGACACTAATACAGAGACATCCTGCACACAGGGTCACTAATACAGAGACACATCCTGCACACAGGGTCACTAATACAGAGAGACATCCTGCACACAGGGTCACTAATACAGAGACATCCTGCACACAGGGACACTAATACAGAGACATCCTGCACACAGGGACACTAATACAGAGAGACATCCTGCACACAGGGACACTGCAATGTGACCAGATCCCTAAATCCCCTTGTGACTGATCTCACAGGCTTACAGCAGGAAACCCAACAGCTCACATCTCCCAGCTCCCGATACAGGACACTGTGTATAAGGAGGGATAGAGCCAGAAGTCCCAGCATAGGAGAGGTGTTATGTACGTGTATACCAGGGCAGGATCACTTACCCTCACAGCTGGGTACCCAGGAGGATACAGCACAGAGAACAAGCAGCAGCAGGAAGAGGATTCTCATGGCTGGTCAGAGGCTCAGGAGATGCAGGGACACAGGCTCTGGGCTTTGTGTGTAGCTGTGATAAGCTGTGTGCCCCTCACAGGGTATTTATCCCACACGGACTCTCAGCATGGGATACTTCCCTAATGCTGGCAGAGGGACACGTCACAGGTTACTGTCTCTGTGCTAATATGTTTAATAAACTTATACCAATAGTTTCATGTTAGTCACGGGAGACCAGGCATTTATGCCTTTTTACCAGGATCATATATTGAGCAAAATTGTACATTTATTCGCAGGAAAAGGCAGACACACAATGATACACAAACTACATAAGAAGAGATACACTTACTTGGGAACTGGGGTAAAAAAACTAGACTTCCTGCACACAGGGTCACTAATACAGAGAGACATCCTGCACACAGGGTCACTAATACAGAGATATATCCTGCACACAGGGTCACTAATACAGAGACATACTGCACACAGGGTCACTAATACAGAGATATATCCTGCACACAGGGTCTAATACAGAGAGACATCCTGCACACAGGGTCACTAATACAGAGAGACATCCTGCACACAGGGTCACTAATACAGAGAGACATCCTGCACACAGGGTCACTAATACAGAGAGACATCCTGCACACAGGGTCACTAATACAGAGACACATCCTGCACACAGGGCCACAAATACAGAGAGACATCCTGCACACAGGGTCACTAATACAGAGACATCCTGCACACAGGGACACTAATACAGAGAAACATCCTGCACACAGGGTCACTAATACAGAGAGACATCCTGCACACAGGGTCACTAATACAGAGAAACATCCTGCACACAGGGTCACTAATACAGAGAGACATCCTGCACACAGGGTCACTAATACAGAGAGACATCCTGCACACAGGGTCACTAATACAGAGACATCCTGCACACAGGGTCACTAATACAGAGAGACATCCTGCACACAGGGACACTAATACAGAGAGATATCCTGCACACAGGGTCACTAATACAGAGAGACATCCTGCACACAGGGTCACTAATACAGAGACACATTCTGCACACAGGGTCACTAATACAGAGAGACATCCTGCACACAGGG
Organism: Ascaphus truei; assembly: GCF_040206685.1. Classification (NCBI taxonomy): domain Eukaryota; kingdom Metazoa; phylum Chordata; class Amphibia; order Anura; family Ascaphidae; genus Ascaphus; species Ascaphus truei. Next base: position 43,348 of record NW_027454508.1, on the reverse strand, counting down.
TCACTAATACAGAGAGACATCCTGCACACAGGGTCACTAATACAGAGAGACATCCTGCACACAGGGACACTAATACAGAGAGATATCCTGCACACAGGGACACTAATACAGAGAGACATCCTGCACACAGGGACACTGCAATGTGACCGGATCACTAGATCCCCGTGTGACTGATCCCACAGGCTTACAGCAGGAAACCCAACAGCTCCCAGCTCCCGATACAGGAGACACTGTGTATAAGTATAGCCCTGGTCCCCTTACCAGCGCGGGTCCCCGGCTATGGGACGCTTCCCCGCACTCTCCCTGGCGTAAGGGCAGGTGCCGCGCGGTTAGTTAGGGCGGTGCGGCGAGATAGCCAGCAGCAGGAGGCGCAGGGAGGCTCCGGCGGCTCTCCACTGGTTGGCGCCGCCATCCGGGCGGGCGCCGCCATGTTGGAGTTGACCACGCGTGCGCGAACGCTTGCGCATGTGCGGACGAGTACGGCGGCCATCTTAGAGGTGGCAGATAAAGCACAGGAGAAGGTAGAGAGGCAGGAAGGCCCTCTAGAGGTTGCGCATGCACAGGGAAGTGGCGCGGCGGCCATTAGGATAGCGCAGGCGGAGATAGGAAAAGGTGGGCGGCCATTACAGAGGCGCCCATGCGGTCTCCATAGGCAGGAGCCTCCTTGGGAACTACACTTCCCAGGAGGCATAGCAGCAGGCCGTCAGGTGTTTTAGCTTAGCCAATAGGGCTGAGGGATCCTCCTATTAAGGGGAAGATCTAGTTAGGGATATTAGCAGGTTTGCAGGGAGGAAGTCAGTCAGGGTGGGGAAGCAGACAGGGGAGGAGGTAGGTGTGCAGGGCCAGGGACCCATGCACTAGGCCATAGATAGCCCTGAGTCACCAGTGAGCTGCTGCAGATAGGGACAGACCCAGATAGGGACAGACCCAGATAGGGACAGACCCAGATAGGGACAGACCCAGATAGGGAGGCTATCACTTTAGCGGAGCAGGATAGTAAGTTGCAACAGTGTTGTTTGCAGTGCAGCCAGAGTAGTTGCTTTGGCTGTGTCAGGGAAAGGCCCCTCATAGGAAGAAGGGGGGGTTGCTTTCTAAGTTATACAGTGTGTGTATATCACCAGTGCCAGTTGCATGGGCTGAGCTGCCAGAGTCTGGGATCAGACAGAAGCTACAGCAAGAGATATTCTGCATGCAGGGGCAAGGGTAGAGGTATACCCCCAGGGCTCACTTAGTCCCCTGAGACACTAGAGGATACTGTATGTGATAGGGACTGCCTTCACCATACTCGGAGAGAAAGAGGAATGCTGCATGACAGTGCCTGACTGTCACTACAGCGTGTAGCAGAAAGGGTATCTGACTCCATAGCAGAGACTCTGGTAAAGGATCATTCCGGCTGGGGATCCCTCTCCTGTGGAGTCAGCGTGTGTATCCATTCCTGCAGAGAGCAGCGCAGTGCGGCGTGGGATCACTGCGGTTTTGCTGAGTTCCAAGGATTATCCTGATCAGGAGCAGTGATCAGGGAGGTAGAATAATAAGTGCACCACCGGGCCCCAACACAGGGAAGCGCTATCCCTCACACTCACCTTATTGTTGTGGACACTTAAGGGATAAAGCACATCATTATCAAAGGGACTGAGGGTGATGTGATGATGGACATGCGGCTGAGGGGATGGTATGCATCCAGGGTGATGCACTGTTATTCATATGATGTATTGATGTTATGCAAAGAGAGTTTAATTGAAGTTATCGTTCATGCACAGTAAGGCCTCGTTCAGGGTGCAGGCTTCGGAGGGAGGGCGAGCTGCCGTGCGTGCTGCCGTGAGAAACAAAGTATTCAATTTGAATACTGGTTGTCAGGGTAGCAACCGCCCTGTCTCCGAAGCCAGGAGTTGAAGCTGACTACAGTTTCAATAAACGAAAAACGAATAAACTGCGAAGCAGCGTCACAGGGACCAAGGCAGCCAATGAAATCATTCTTCAGAATAATTTCATGACTGCAACTTGGATACTTACCCTGCTGTGTGTAACCCCGCCCCCTCCCCAACGCTGAAAAGTCTGCTGGGGGATAAACACAGATCGCCCAGCAAACTGCAGCACTGCCTCCCTCCCGCCCTCCCTCCGAGTCCTGCAGCTGGCACCCTGAACGAGGCCTAAATACTGTTTATTCCCACTGTGTGTATTTACTGTATGGTTGTTCTGGTGAGGGCACACTCCCACCACGTTGGGATCTCTCATCAGTGGAGGCGCTGCACCGAGTGTAAGTACATACCCCAGGTTCCCCGGAAGCTCAGCCCTCCTGGTTGCCAAACAGGTACAGCACCACACTGATAAGTAGTCAGATACACCACCCACCCCAATCTCACTTAGGGTGGGGGTAAGAGGGCTACATAAGGAAGGATAAAGCAAGAAGTCCCAGCATAGGAGAGGTGTTATGTATGTGTATACCTGGGCAGGATCACTTACCCTCACAGCTGGGTACCCAGGAGGATACAGCACAGAGAATAAGCAGCAGCAGGAAGAGGATTCTCATGGCTGGTCAGAGGCTCAGGAGATGCAGGGACAAAGGCTCTGGGCTTTGTGTGTAGCTGTGATAAGCTGTGTGCCCCTCACAGGGTATTTATCCCACACGGACTCTCAGCATGTGATACTTCCCTAATGCTGGCAGGGGGACACGTCCCAGGTTACTGTCTCTGTGCTTATACTGTATGTTTAATATAAATATACCAATAGTTTAGATGCCAAGGAAGCCGATTCTCAGACTGGGAAACTTGTGATAAAACAGCATCAATGTGACACAGAAACCAGCCCAGTGTGGGAATGTGAGATCTGGGTAATGATTAATACAGTGAGACATTTCATGCAGAATGTTTTTTGTTTCTCGGCTGTTGCAGGAACTGTAGGCAAAAAGCACAACAATTTTCCCGGAAAGGTCTTCGGGGCCCCTTTGAAATTCAAGGGCCACCTCTCATCCCACTTCTAAACCATATGTAGGAGACGTGCAGAGGTACGACCAAGAAGGCATATTTGGGGAAAATAAACCATGCTTTAAGAAAGCAACCAAATCCCTTTGTAATGGCTAACTCACTCTCCCATCCCCTATCTGCAGGGCTGGGAGGATACACCCCTTACCCACCTATCCCTGTGTAAGGGATAACTCACACTCCCATCCCCTATCTGCAGGGCTGGGAGGATACACCCCTTACCCACCTATCCCTGTGTAAGGGATAACTCACTCCCCCTGTCCCTATCTGTAGGGCTGGGAGGATACGCCCCTTACCCACCTATCCCTGTGTAAGGGATAACTCACTCTCCCAGTCCCTATCTGCAGGGCAGGGAGGATAAGCCTCTTTCCAACCTAAGACCCCAAAGTCCAAAGCCATGCCTGTTAGAAGGGGGCTCTTTCTGTCAGTCTCTGGTTTGTGTTCATTGGGGGGGGGAGCAATCTCCAGGGTCCGCTGCGCCCTGGATGTAGAGGGATGGGTGTCTTGCTGGCAGCCCTGAATGTTGAGGGACGGGTTTCGGGGTGTCTTGCTAGCAGCCCTGGATGTAGAGGGACAGGTTTCGGGGTGTCTTGCTGGCAGCCCTGAATGTTGAGGGACGGATTTCCGGGTGTCTTGCTGGCAGCCCTGAATGTTGAGGGACGGGTTTCGGGGTGTCTTGCTGGCAGCCCTGAATGTTGAGGGACGGGTTTACGGGGTGTCTTGCTGGCAGCCCTGGAGGTAGAGGGACGGGTTTACGGGGTGTCTTGCTGGCAACACAGTCCCTCTGTGTTAGAGAGATCCCCCTGCAGTGTAAGCACAAGACTTTTCTACCTGTCTGATGAGCCAGGTGGAGACTGGTTCATTGTTTGCAGCTGCAATTAACCAGCTCCCTGCTGGATTCCTCACACCAATACAGGCTTTCTATTGAAACTCTTTTAAACAGGGTATCTGTGACAGGGCAGAACCCCTAACATTCAACCCCCTAGAAATGAACAGAGAATTAGTGAAATATTACATATTAGTGTGTCACTGTCTCTGTGTGTGTGTGTCACTCTCTGTGTGTGTGTGTTTGTGTGTGTGTGTTTGTGTGTGGCTGTATCCTCCCCTCCAGATCCCATCAACATGGCTGCGCAACAGCACGTAATCAACATTGCCATAACAAGACGACGCTCCGCAGCATCAAGTTGACATGACAACGGGATGCATTATGGCGCCGAGGCATCACGTGATGCAACATGTCACCGCCTGACATTGTCTCGTTGTCATGGCAACGGGATGCGTCACGTGATTTAATTTGTTTTATAACTAATTTTTTAATGTGTCCTGATTTTTCTGGTCACCCTGGTCATTGTCCATCTGTAAAGTGAAGAGCCGTCCAATCAACTTCGCTGAATTTGCCTGAATCTGAGCAGACAATATATCCCTATACACTTCAGAATTCATCCGGCTGCTTCTGTCTTCTGTCACATCATCAATAAACACTAGTGACTCAGTGCCATTGTAAGCCATGCATGCCCATGCCATCATAGGTAGGAGGGGAGCACAAAATAAGGCAAAAATAAATACTAATAAGCAAAACAATACCAATCTTAGGACAGGGAAGGGGAGTCAGTGTATAGCACACATAGGATGACACCACATACCCCTAGCACCGCGACAGATGACTCGAACGTCCAATAGGAATGTATATAAGGTAGAGGACTCACACGACCCTATGCGAGTCTGCTCCTCAAATGGTGTCTTGTGATGGGCCACGCAGTCCTGTCCTGGTGGATGGGTGGACCCTCGTGGTAGTGGAACAGGAGCCCGTAGAAATGAGGGGATGTCCAAAGGTTCCAATAATAATACAACCATTTATTGAATACAATAAAAATAACAGAGAACTTACACAAAGAAAAGACGCTGGTTCATCTATCAGCCTCTGGCTCTGTCTGCTTCTCTCTAGCGCTCCTTTGTACACCGCGTCCGGTGTGCAGGGCTGGAGGATCGATCGAGCAGAGCTGCTTCAGTGGCCGGCAGGTAACAGGAAAGTGCACGTTACCCGAACGAAGCGTTTCGTATTTCACGATACTTTGTCAGGTTCGGTGTCCCATGCCCATGCCATCACACTGCCTCCACCGTGTTTTACAGATGATGTGGTATGCTTCGGATCATGAGCCTTTCCAAGCCTTCTCCATACTTTTTTCTTCCCATCATACTGGTACAGGTTGATATTAGTTTCATCTGTCCAAAGAATGCTGTTCCAGAACTGGGCTGGCTTTTTTAGATATTGTTTGGCAAAGTCTAATCTGGCCTTTCTATTCTTGAGGCTTTTGAATGGTTTGCACCTTGTGGTGAACCCTCTGTATTTGCTCTTGTGATGTCTTCTCTTTATGGTAGACTTGGATAATTATATGCCTACCTACTGGAGTGTTCTTCACTTGGCTGGATGTTGTGAAGGGGGTTTTCTTTACCATGGAAAGGATCCTACGATCATCCACCACTGTTGTCTTCCATGGACGTCCAGGCCTTTTTGTGTTGCAGAGCTCACCAGTGCGTTCTTGTTTTCTCAGAATGTACCAAACTGTTGATTTGGCCACTCCTAATGTTCCTGCTATCTCTCTGATGGATTTTTTTTTTTGCAGCGTAAGGATGCCCTGTTTCATTTGCATTGAGAGCGCCTTTGACCGCATGTTGTGTGTTCACAGCAACATCTTCCAAATGTGAATGCCACACCTGGAATCAACTCCAGACCTTTTACCTGCTTAATTAATGATGAAATAACGAAGGAATAGCCCACACCTGTCCATGAAACAGCTTTTGAGTCAATTGTCCAATTACTTTGGGTCCCTTGAAAAAGAGGGGGCTACATATTAAAGAGATGTAATTCCTAAACCCTTCCTCCAATTTGGATGTGAATACCCTCAAATTAAAGCTGAGACTAATCCGGACTCTAAAACAAGACCTAATCAGATGGTCTTCCAAGAAGATTTCTTGGATAGGAAGGATACACAGCGTGAAGATGAATTTACTTCCCCGTATCCTATACCTCTTCCAGACATTACCTGTGCCACTCAAACTGAAGGATATACTCTCACTTCAGTCTGAAATATCCAACTTTATCTGGGGAGGTAAAAAACCGAGAGTAAATAAATTAAATATGAAGATACCTACCTTAGCAGGGGGCTTAGCGGTACCCTGCCTGTTGTCATATTTTAAAGCGGCTCAATTAAGCCAGATTATGCAATGGCATTCCGACCCTAAATTAAAAAGATGGGTGGAGCTAGAGAGTGCTGCTTGCTCCCCATTAGAACTTAATAATTTGATTTGGCTACCTAAGTCGTCAAGGAAAGACGCTATGTTACCGCTTACCTCAATAGCTAACTCTTTATCTGTTTGGGAAGCATCAAGACTGAAAAACTCACTCACCTCAGCAAGTTCGCTGATGTCACCTATTTGGAATAATCCTAATTTTGCACCGGGTGTTATTGGTCACAATCACTCAATCTGGAGATACAAAGGATATAATAGACTCAAAGATCTGGAGGGCTATGATCTCAAAATTAAATCATTTGACCATCTCAGATTAGAAAAATATATCCCCCATGCTGAATTCTACAAATACCTTCAGATCAGAGCATTTTATAATAAATTCGCCCAATATCCCCCATTGACGAATTTCGAAAAGCTCTGTTGGGCAGAAACCGACACAAAGGGACTCATATCTACGATATACGGAGAGGTAATCGAGCCTGCCACTTCAAGGCAACAACTGCCATCGTTCCGTACCCAATGGGAGAGAGACCTTGGGGAGACCTTGGAGGACGAAGAATGGAATACTATATTTTTAGGAGCCGCAAAAAGCTCGATGTGCACCACACTGAAGGAGAACGCATATAAAGTTCTTATGAGGTGGTACCTCACCCCACTCAAATTATCTAAGTTCATACCAGGGTCCTCTCCATTGTGCCCTAAACAATGTGCAGGAACAGCTGACCTGTTACATATGCTGTGGTCCTGCCCGCGGATATCCCAGATATGGGAAAAGATCAGAAATTGGATCCAGAGAATATTCGATCTCTCTATTCCCCCAGACCCGTGGCTGTTTCTCCTAAACAGACCTTTGAAGGGCCTTTCAAAATCCAACAACAAACTAATTGCACATTTTGCAATAGCCACGCGGTGTGAGATCGCAGCATACTGGAAACGCCCCAAAATTCCAATTATCCCAAAGATTCGGAACCGTATTTGGTATATTTGCCAGATGGAAAAGCTAACAAGCTTAGTTAATGATACTGGCGACATTTGTCTAAAAGTTTGGGCCCCATGGCTAGCTCAGACAGACATCCCCGGTGTAGAGCGTGACACAATTTGGCTATAGTAATAGATGCGTTCTCCTTGGGTAGTTTAGAAACTAAGTTTACATTTAGATCAGCACTTCCCCTTTTGATTAACTATCTATACTTCCACACAATCTTCTACGAGGTCCCACAGCTCATGAGCCGCCTCAGTAGATTCCAGAAACCATTACATCCTCATCCTATACGCCCCCCTACCCTCTCTCCGTCCCCCTCTACCCCCCCTCCGTCCCCCTTTTTTTTTTTTTTTATTATTTCTATTTTCCTTTGTTTGTAACAAGTATTATTTTACCTTGGATACACATAACCTAAATTACGATCTTTACCCACACGGTTGAGTAGGGCTCGAAATACCGCGTGGGCTCAATAGATATGTTATGCTTATGTCATTGTGTAATCTATACTATCCTGTTCACCATGTATTGGATTTGTTTTTTATGTATACCATGTATTTATAGAAAAAAGGGGGGTCCTCTGGCGCGTTGCTCTGCTTATGGCTCCACGGCGTTTAAAGCATATAAGTGAGGGAGAGAAGAGAGGGGACCACAGTAAGGGACCAACACAGTGATTATACACAGCTCTTCGTCTGATTAGGGAGGGGGGGGGGAGTGGGGGTGGTTAGAAGATCAGTAGATGTTGAAAGATATTGCTGAATGAGAGGAGACACACTTACATCAAAATGTCTAATATCTTGAATTCTTCTACTCTTCTCCTTATATAGCTGTATTTTGTTGAGGGTGAGGAAAAGCCTTCTGGTATCCTCCTTAGCAAAAAAATAAAGGGAAAAAAATTAAAGGGAAAAAAATAGTGCAATAAAGTTTATTAACAATGGAAAAAAAGAGATTGAACACTTACAAGCAGCCAATAATTTCAGGCATAGAGAGGAGATGCTGCCAGACTCCACAACGGATCCCTTCCTGGGTTGGGGTGGTTTGTCCTGGCTGTTTCCCTGTTGGCAGATGATTGCTGTGTTGATCTTCACTTCGGGTGGCTGGGATTGAGAGTTACCAAAAGCCCGTGCACAGGCTATGTCCTCCTCAAAACGGCCTGTCCCTCAGCATACACAGATTTCAGCTCCCTGCTCCGGTGCGCGTGCGCATGCGCAGACGGCGGGATCGCCGAGCCAGATAGTACAGGGGAATCAAGTCCTCACTACGGTGGCTTGTAATGGCCAAAAAACGTCATTGTTTTTATTTTTTTGCTAAGGAGGATACCAGAAGGCTTTTCCTCACCCTCAACAAAATACAGCTATATAAGGAGAAGAGTAGAAGAATTCAAGATATTAGACATTTTGATGTAAGTGTGTCTCCTCTCATTCAGCATTATCTTTCAACATCTACTGATCTTCTAACCACCCCCACTCCACCCCCCCTCCCTAATCAGACGAAGAGCTGTGTATAATCACTGTGTTGGTCCCTTACTGTGGTCCCCTCTCTTCTCTCCCTCACTTATATGCTTTAAACGCCGTGGAGCCATAAGCAGAGCAACGCGCCGGAGGACCCCCCTTTTTTCTACCAGTATCCACACAGAGGTTGGTGAATCACCTCTGAGAGACTCAGGCTGCGGAACTGCATTGTGCCAAGGACAGGAGCCATATACTGAACAGTAGGATAACTCTTTTTTGGCGCAACTTTTCTCTCTTTTTATCAATACCATGTATTTACCCACTAATAAAATACAAGTTATAAAAAAATATTAAAGCTGAGAGACTGCACTTTAAGCCCATATTCATTATTTAACTATAACTTTTTGTTATTTTGGCTGTGTACCAAAATAAATCCACTTGTATCAGTGTCCAATTATTTCCGGACCTAACTATATACACACACACACTACCGGTTGAAGCACGACATCAAGGGACAGCACGCAGGTAAGTTGATCACAAGTTCTTTGTTTCGGTACCCCAGTGGGACCTTTCTCAAGGTGTGATAGATATAGATATATTGATGCTATCACTGCCCTCTAAGGGCTAGAATGGGGCAGTTCTGGGACTTTACAGCTCTCATAGAGTTAATCATTCTGGAAAGGTCTGTTCAGCTGAGAGTTAATGACCTAATTAGCCTAGCCTGTATAGTCAGGAAGTGATACAGAGATTCCCCCCCATGCTGCCAGACATAAACTGTTGAGAGTTATACAGAGAGGGTGAGAGACGCCGCTGCTATACTAATCTGGGAAGGCACACACAGACAGCCCTGTGAGAGACTGAAAGGGGACCTGCTGCAGGTAAAGTGGGTAAAAGAGTTTAGTTCTCCCACGATTAGTTAGGGACTAAGCAGTATTAGTCAGTACTCCTGGAAGGAGTTAGGTCTTTTGTTTCTGTTTTGTGTTATGAGTTAACCCTGTACCTGCTTTATACCCCGTAAATAAACCCCTGCTTAGAAAGTAGTGTTTCATGCCTTTGATCTGGACAAAAGATCCGATGCTGGGACTGAGACGTCACAATATATATACACACCCCGACTCACACATAGGAGACCAACCAGGATGGGAGGGCGGTAAACAAAGATTCCTGCCACGTTCGAGCAAGTCAAAGACAGGGAGTGCAGTGGCGAAGGGACAGAAACAGTGATACATACTATTTCCTCATATACACTGACATCAGCAGAAACAGCAGTACTTAATTAAGGCCTTTCATATGTTCCAACCTACACGCAGGAGACCTTCAGTTGGGAGGTGGATATGTTCAAGTTTAATTGTCGCTTAAGGATTAAAGATTTTTTTTAGTCATACAGATGCAAGGTTGGAATCTTTGAATCAACCTCTTGAGATGGGATCAATTAATAGATTTAAACCTAGCAGTACATTTGACCCACTTGTGGTTAATTATAGTATCACAACATTTATGGATTTGCTGGAGAAAGAGACTAGACAAGCAGTCAAAAAAGTCATTAGAGTAATACAACTTGTCTAGAGAAGAAAAGAATGATTTAAGATCACTTAAATCAAATAAAGACATCATCATAAAAGCCGCTGACAAGGGGGGTGGTATAGTAGTGATGTCCTATAAATCTATAGAGATGAGATTTTAATGCAGTTGAACAACACAAGTCAGTATAAGAAATTGCCTTCAGACCCCACCAACATCTATAAAAAGGAGATAGATTCCATCATTAGGATGGGCACCAGTAATGGATGGATTTCTGAAGAAACTGCAACATTTCTCACACAGGACTTTCCGATAATACCAGTTATGTATTCATTACCGAAGATACACAAGTCCTTGACTTCACCGCCTGGGAGACCTATCATTTCAGCACGTGGATCCCACCCACTCCCACAATATGTGGCTTTCTTCTTGCAGCCGTTGGTACATGAGATGATATCATATACGCAGGATACCACTGTGACGATGGAGAGGATTTGGCCCGGGATTAAAGGGGTTACACCCCAATTGGCCACTCTCTAACCTCACCAGGGAGACAAGGGGTTAACTGGGCTGGGGCCCAGACGTGTGATTTAACCCTTGTCATAACCTGAAAATGTATATTCCCTGTTCCCCCCTGGTTTGTTGTTAATCAGTGTCTGCATCACACACACACTAGAATCCATCCGGGAGCACAAGGGTTAATAGTCCTTTAATGATTATAGCTCTTTGTGAAGTTTTCCCGCCTTTTCAGGCACCATTTTGCAAGTCCCCATTGGCCACCATTAGGGCTCAATGCATTCCAATGGAAGATTGTGCAGTTTTAGTCCTGTTTCCTGTAAAGACCAGCAGGTGGCATCCGAGAGGGAGAGCGGCGGTTTCCCATTGAAAGTCAATGGGCCCATTGACTTCAATGGAGATGCCTCGAGGTAACCTTTCCAAGAAGAAGTTGGCTGCCGTCCAGACCGCAAACCGCAAAGCGGATACAATGTCTAAAAAAGAGTTAAAATCACTTGAGTCAAGTTCAACGTCAATTAGCGTGGGAATAAACAGTTCTGGGGGCCCTAGAAATAAAATTATTTTTGCCCCTAGTTCCTAGGCTTTCCCCCACTCGACCACAACCGGGTCCCCGAATCCTGGACCCCCGATAAGGGTCGAACCAGATAGAGCGGGTCGCGCCATAGGCTTTGCCGGCGGCGGCAGAAACGGCTCAGAAAAATGACTAAGTGGAATCCATATCTCCGGTTCCGGAGGGACCAGAGGATCAAGGTTTGGGGTATCTGTAGTCACTGCTCCGGCATCACTGCAGAACCATCCTTGACAAACTTGGACCAACCCGATGGAGTATGGACCCCCTTGAAAGTTCGGGGCTTTTACCATTGATTCTAATGAGGGAAAAGCCGCATGGTGAAAAAATGACTAAGTGTAAAATGTTGAAATGTGTAAGTCCATATCTCCGGTTCTGGAATGCCCAGAGGGATGGGATTTGGGTGACATGTAGCCAAGGTTCCGGCTTTAATGCATGCCCATTTCCAGCCCCCTCAGACCAACCAGACGACTGTAAAGATTTGTGGATTTTCTCATAGACTTCAATGGCGGCGGTCCCCCATTGAAAGTCTATGGTAGGAAACCCCATTGACTACAACGGCGGAGTTGCTCCATTGAAACCCATGGCGGCGGAGCCCGTTGTTTTCAATGGGGATTTAGTGAAAAGCTGAGATTTCTTTTTCAGTGGAGATTTTTGTATTAAAATGATTTAATGTGCATTTGTGTAACTCCGGCTCTATAGGTCGTAGCAAGTCGCTTTTTGGATCATATGGTGTCCCAGTTCTGGCAATGAGAACTGGGAAGTTTGGACCTGCTAGACCCAACGGAACCGGATATTTTAATACGTTTATGTTTTATGCTTTATATTGTATTTTAAGGTATGGATAAGTTCCAGAGGAAATTCTTTTGGCCATAAGGTAGCAGATGGCCCTAGGAGACGCCCAAATGTCTAGGATTTAAGTATTGTTCAAAGGATCTTGTCACCCTCCCTGTTTACCTAAGGGCGGAGGAGGCTCAAGCCAGAGCAGTCTTTAAGTGTCCCACTTCACACCTTTCAACAAAGGTTTTCCTGCCAGAACTCCAAATGGATAGACTGGCTGGCATCCCTGATGCAAATGTGGGGCTTCAGAAATGAGACCCCAGAGTTCTACTGCGCATGTGTCAACTAGCAGGGGGGCATGGGTCAGAATGCTTTCCCACGTTAGTGGGTAATTAATTGCAAATTTTGCACGGCCTGCCACTACAGTTGTAAAAATACAGATACCTTTCAATCAAATGTCACTAAGAAGGTATACAATATAAAACATCATTTAAACCAAGAAAGCACCAAACATAAAAAAACTGGTAGCACCCAGCGCTTTGAGGGGGTCTCCAATTATTAAAAAAAAACCCACGTGGCTAGAACCACCAAAAGGGTTCTTTGATTGCAAATTTTGCACGGCCTGCCACTACAGTTGTAAAAATACAGATACCTTTCAATCAAATGTCACTAAGAAGGTATACAATATAAAACATCATTTAAACTGTAGATCTAATTTTGTTATTTATATGATTGAATGCGAGTGTGGCTTACAATACATAGGGAAAACTATAAGACCCTTGAAAACACGCATTTTGGAACACATAGGTAATATAAAAAGGAAAATGACCACCCATAGTGTTCCAAACCACTTTCTGATGGTACATAACGCGGACCCGAAAGGGTTAAAATTTAAAGCTATAGAGCAAGTTATGCCCCATTGGAGAGGAGGAAATAGACACACAGCATTAATCAAAAGAGAATCATTCTGGATGTTCGAATTAAAAACTATGTCTCCGTCCGGTTTGAATCTAGAGTTTGATTTAAAACCTTTTCTGTGACTGTTAATGAATTAACACTTTGTTTTTTATTTCATTTTAGAAACTGCCTTCTGCCAAATCCAAATGTTATGCACTTTATATCCTTCCCTATAGAATAGGGACATCCCCCTTTTTAATACCTGTTCCCAATCTTTTAAATATTTTTAATTTTTAATTTTTGTATCTTGATATTGATTTTATAAACAAATATATTTTTTAAACATTTTTAAACATTTTTTAACATTGATTGCGGTCTGTGGACGAAATAAAAATATGTATTTTCAATTGATTGTATAAAAGATGTGTATTTTATGATGAATTGTAATAATTATATGTGATTCACATTAGAATACTGTGAGTAGATGACTCTATAGCATGTGTAATATGAAGAGAGTCCGGTTCAAGTCTCATTATAGTCTCCAGCATATATGATTAACCTTAATAGAATCAGGTGAATTACCAGCCAATGAGAACTCAGTTTAGGGTATATATATCCCTATTGAGCAATAGATTGTCACTCCTGTTGAAACCTATGTGGTGAAACGCGTAGAGTGACGCTCTATCCCTGAGACGGCCGGAACCCCAGGAAGTGGACGCGGCAGATGACATCACTTCCGGTGTTTGGAACGCACCGGTGGAACGCACGCCACGAGAGAGGGGGAGCTGAGATACCATTCATCCGGCCGGAGAGATCCATTGAGATCTAAATGCTTACCTTTATTTGAAACTATGTGAGTGTAAACTTGTTTTACTTACCTTCATAAACTATACATACAGTCTGCACTATGTCCAGTTGTATCTTTGATTAAGGTTCCTGGGAGTACATCTATATGGGGCTGCATTGACTGCTGTATCTCCTGATGACGGAGGGACTAACAACAATACCTTAAAAGATACCTTTATGTGCCTGAATAACCTCACACGTTTGTGAGTATATATATTGAGAGCAGTGTCATCTGTTTTTGAGTTTATCCATTTCACCTTAACAATATTGCACTATCACTATTGTATTTTATTCTTTTTTACATATATTGCGCTTCCCGGACATTTCATCGCTACTGTTTTGCTGTGATGTCAGCTGAAATATGGGAGAAGTGGCCAGTCTGTAATCCTGCTGGCTTTCTTGCCATAATCTTTAAGTAAGTGTCTATATTTTGCCTGTTATTTGTACATATCTGTTGTGTTCACCTTTATCAAGGAATAAATTATATTTATCATATCTAAGTCTCGTCCCAGTTCAAACCCAGGTATATATATATTTATATATAGTTTTGGTGTAAATTACAACTTGTCACAAGCTACCGTGACAACCACCAGCTTCATCAACTAACTGGCAGAGATCAAACATGAAACTCTGAAATGCGTTCTATTGGTCACGCTAGACGTCTCGAGTTTATACACGAATATTCCACACCAGGATGGAGTTGATGTTATCAGGGATTTACTTGGAAGACATCCTATTCCCCTTGGGACCACCTGCAGAATTTCTTGTGGTTTTAATAGAATTGATTCTTCATAAAAACTTCAAGTTTGAGAGGTCGTACTATACATACACATAAAAATAAACTATTTCAATGGTGCTTTAAAATGTACAGACCGGAACCCTTTCCTGCCAGACCGGCAATTAATCCATTAACATGCCCATATGTTATGGAAGAATCAGCTGAGGGATTTTTCATCTCCGTACTTCAAAGGGCACCCTGCTAAGTTGCCAGGCAGCAGGCAAAGGGTAGTCAGGTCCGGTTCTGAGGCAGGCAGCAGGCAAAGAGTAGCCAGGTCCGGTTCCAAGGCAGCAGGCAAAAGGTAGTCAGGTCCGGTTCCGAGGCAGGCAGCAGGCAAAGGGTAGCCAGGTCCGGTTCCAAGGCAGCAGGCAAAAGGTAGTCAGGTCCGGTTCCGAGGCAGGCAGCAGGCAAAGGGTAGTCAGGTTTGGTTCCGGGGTCGAGGCAGGCAGCAGGCAAAGGGTAGTCAGGTCCGGTTCTGGGGTCGAGGCAGGCAGCAGACAAAGGGTAGTCAGGTCCGGTTCTGAGGCAGGCAGCAGGCAAAGGGTAGTCAGGTCCGGTTCCGAGGCAGGCAGCAGGCAAAGGGTAGTCAGGTCCGGTTCCGGGGTTGAGGCAGGCAGCAGGCAAAGGGTAGTCAGGTCCGGTTCCGAGCTCGAGGCAGGCCGCAGGCAAAGTGTAGTCAGGTCCGGTTCCGAGGCAGGCAGCAGGCAAAGGGTAGTCAGGTCCGGTTCCAGGGTCGAGGCAGGCAGCGGGCAGTCAGGTCCGGTTCTGAGATCGAGGCAGGCAGCAGACAAATCAAAGGCAACAGAGAGCTCAGACAGAACAATGTATCCAATACTTTGCACGAGCAAAGACTAGTAGCAACTGCCTGCCTTTTAAAGGCCAGAGGCAGCTGCAGGCAATGACAACCAAAGAGAGGCTGATTTCCTGTCAGGGGAGTAGGGGCAGGATTTGCCAGGAAGCAGGATGGCCGTGGTAGCTTCGGAAGAGATGATGTCACTTCCTGGATGTTCAGACAGATCCCTTATAATAGCAAGCCACCGGCTTCAGAAAAACCAACCCGGAATATTTTCTAAGTCCAGCTTTTTGGGACCAAGTTATCAAAAACGAACGTAGAGGTCACGGTTGGGATTTCAAGCTGATTTTAATTCCGGGACGGAACTAAAGTCCCGGTCAAGCAAAAGCAAGTCCTCTGGAGAGAAGGGAGCGCTGGCGTCTGGAATGTCATGCCAATTTGAGTTCCAGGACATTTCGGGCTAAGTCCCGGAAAAAGAAAGACTTATTTAGAGTGCCATACAGCTAAGAAAGTCTAGTTTTTTTACCTCAGTTCCCAAGTAAGTGTGTCTCTTCTTATGTAGTTTGTGTATCATTGTGTGTCTACCTTTTCCTGCGAATAAATTTACAATTTTGCTCAATATATGATCCTGGTAAAAAGGCACAAATGCCTGGTCTCCCGTGACTAACATCTATTGGTATATGTTTATTAAACGTATTAGCACAGTACCATGGGACCAGTAAGACAGTATACATGGAACTATTGGTATATGTATATTCAACATATTAGCACAGAGACAGTAACCATGGAACTATTGGTATATGTATATTAAACATATTAGCACAGTACCATGGGACCAGTAAGACAGTAACATGGGGCGTGCCAGCATTAGGGAAGTATCACATGCTGAGAGTCCCGTGTGGGATAATACCCTGTGAGGGACACACAGCTTATCACAGCTACACACAAAGCCCAGAGCCTGTGTCCCTGCATCTCCTGAGCCTCTGACCAGCCATGAGAATCCTCTTCCTGCTGCTGCTTGTTCTTTGTGCTGTATCCTCCTGGGTACCCAGCTGTGAGGGTAAGTGATCCTGCCCCGGTATACACGTACATAACACCTCTCCTATGCTGGGATTTCTGGCTCTATCCTTCCTTATACACAGTGTCTCCTGTATCAGGAGCAGAGAGATGTGAGCTGTTGGGTTTCCTGCTGTAAGCCTGTGAGATCAGTCACAAGGGGATCTAGTGATCTGGCCACATTGCTAAGTTGGTTTTATCAGTCAGTCTCGCTTTGCTGCTCCACAAATTCTTCCAGCTGCAAAACAAGAGCTAAAAACTCCCATTCTCCTAGCAATCCCCGCACATTAATGGCAGAACGACACCGGGAGACGCGGCGCTTCTCTCGTCTCCTGCGGCTGGGAACTGGTTTTCTGGCAGGAGACTCGGAGAAATGATCCATTGTTGGTTCTGCATCAAACCCGGGAAAAGGCCGCAGATTGTCCAAAAAAGACATTGTCTGGGAGATGTCAAAGTGCGTTCCGCGCCATCGTCTCGAAATAGCACCAACCGCCATTAAATATCGCCCCGAATCAGCGCGAGCCGCCATTACATATCACCCCGAATCAGCGCCAGCCGCCATTACATATCTCCCCGAATCAGCGCCAGCCGCCTTTACATATCGCCCGTAATCAGCCCAGCCGCCATTACATATCTCCCCGAATCAGCGCCAGCCGCCTTTACATATCGCCCGTAATCAGCCCAGCTGCCATTACATATCTCCCCGAATCAGCGCCAGCTGCCATTACATATCTCCCCGACCAGCGCTAGCTGCCATTATATATCGCCCCGAATCAGCACCATCCGCCATTACATATCGCCCCGAATCAGTGCCAGCCGCCATTACATATCGCCCAGAATCAGCGCCAGCCGCCATTACATATCGCCCCGAATCAGCGCCATGCGCCATTACATATGGCCCCAAATCAGCGCCAGTCGCCATTACATATCGCCCGAATCGGCGCCAGTCGCCATTACATATCGCCCGAATCAGCGCCAGCCGCCATTACATATCGCCCCGAATCAGCGCCAGTCGCCCTTACAAATCACCCCGAATCAGTGCCAGTCGCCATTGCATATCACCCCAAATCAGTGCCAGCCGCCATTACGTATAGCCCCGAATCAGCGCCAGCCGCCATTACATATCGCCCAGAATCAGCGCAGCCGCCATTAAATATCGCCCCGAATCAGCGCCAGTCACCATTACATACGGCGCTTTGATGACTCCGCCCATTAAACACAATCTGGCGTTAGTGATTACGCTGCACTGTTATTTCCCCGTTTTGGGGAAACTTTGGCAGCGAAAGCCGGATAAATCCCCACGTTTGGGTCAGTAACGGGCGGTTCTTTGGGTCCCATTTATCTCCATTTCTAGCTGTAAAACAAGGGCGAAAAGTCTCACAAGAAACGCCCCAAGGTGTGTGTGGGATGTCTCTCTGTATTACATCATGTGTGCAGGATGTCTCTGTATTAGACTATGTGTGCAGGACGTCTCTGTATTAGACTATGAGTGCAGGATGTCTCTGTATTAGTCCCTGTGTGCAGGATGGCTCTCTGTATTAGTGAGCCTATGTGCAGGATGTCTCTCTGTATTAGTGATCCTATGTGCAGGATGTCTCTCTGTATTAGTGACCCTGTGTGCAGGATGTCTCTCTGTATTAGTGACCCTGTGTGCAGGATGTCTCTCTGTATTTGATCCTATGTGCAGGATGTCTCTGTATTAGACTACGAGTGCAGGATGTCTCTCTGTATTAGTCCCTGTGTGCAGGATGTCTCTTTGTATTAGTGACCCTATGTGCAGGATGTCTCTGTATTAGACTATGAGTGCAGGATGTCTCTCTGTATTAGTCCCTGTGTGCAGGATGTCTCTCTGTATTAGTGACCCTATGTGCAGGATGTCTCTCTGTATTAGTGTCCCTGTGTGCAGGATGTCTCTCTGTATTAGTGACCCTATGTGCAGGATGTCTCTCTGTATTAGTGTCCCTGTGTGCAGGATGTCTCTGTATTAGTGACCCTGTGTGCAGGACGTCCCTCTGTATTAGTCCCTGTGTGCAGGATGTCTCTCTGTATTAGTGACCCTGTGTGCAGGATGTCTCTCTGTATTAGTGTCCCTGTGTGCAGGATGTCTCTCTCTGTATTAGTGACCCTGTGTGCAGGATGTCTCTGTATTAGTGACCCTGTGTGCAGGATGTCTCTCTGTATTACAACCTGTGTGTAGGATGTCTCTCTGTATTACAACCTGTGTGCAGGATGTCTTTGTATTAGTCCCTGTGTGCAGGATGTCTCTCTGTATTAGTGACCCTGTGTGCAGGATGTCTCTCTGTATTAGTGACCCTGTGTGCAGGATGTCTCTCTGTATTACAACCTGTGTGTAGGATGTCTCTCTGTATTACAACCTGTATGCAGGATGTCTCTGTATTAGTGACCTCGTGTGCAGGAGGTCTCTCTGTATTAGTGACCTCATGTGCAGGATGTCTCTCTGTATTAGTGACCCTGTGTGCCGGATGTCTCTCTGTATTAGTGACCTCGTGTGCAGGATGTCTCTGTATTAGTGACCCTGTGTGCAGGATGTCTCTCTGTATTAGTGGCCCTGTGTGCAGGATGTGTCTCTGTATTAGTGGCCCTGTGTGCAGGATGTCTCTCTGTATTAGTGACCCTGTGTGCAGGATGTCTCTCTGTATTAGTGACCCTGTGTGCAGGATGTCTCTCTGTATTAGTGACCCTGTGTGCAGGATGTCTCTCTGTATTAGTGACCCTGTGTGCAGGACGTCTCTCTGTATTAGTGACCCTGTGCTCTCTCTCCCCAGGAGGCCTGACTATGGATGAAATAATGTGCATGGACATTTACAACCCGTGCAGAGTGCAGTGTTTGCTGCATGTAAGAGGACTCCTGAAGGAACTACCCAGGCGCTGCAAAGTGCGACCTGTAACCCCGTGAGCTGCCCCCGCCTCTAAACATGGCTTTCACATGCAATGTCACAAACATGATGTATTGAGCTCACACGCCAACCAGGCTGCCGATCATCCCTACATAGAGCATCAATAAAGCATGTAACATGTTCTAATGTCTCCTGTGTTCTGATCAGCAGCCCCAGGGTGTCTTACACATTATACATACACAGGCACCTATACACATCCTGCACATTATACATACACAGGCACCTATATACACGTCTTACACATTATACATACACAGGTACCTATACACACGTCTTACACATTATACATACACAGGTACCTATTGTGACGGTGAGGGGGTACCCAGGTCAGTACATAAAGGTATTATGCTTGGCTGGGTGCCCCTGAGTCATATGGTAACTGTGAAGTGTCAGCTCTGCAGCCCACAGCGGGTTGAGAGCCTAGCCTGTAAATACATTAGGATTGTCTGTGTGTGTCCGGCGAGGGATAAGCAAACCACATGCGCTAAAATAAGCTACATTAAAGGACTGCGGTTACTGTTAATGGTTTGGTTCCGAGGGTTGCAACCACAAGTACCACATCACTGTATTTAGGTCAATTGGAAAAGTGTGGTTGCGGTTAGGTTAGTTCCGTGCATTGCTACAATGAGTCACGGCTCAAAACAACAGGTTAATTGGATAAGTATGGCTGCGGTTATGTATTAGCTCCGTGCATTGCAACAATGAGTCACTGCCAAACCGCAGACAGGAAGACAGTTTAAACCACAGACCACACATCATTAAATAGCCAACTTAGGTTAGGAGTATGCCAGCGCTGTGAAACTTGGTGTGAATGCTGCTGGGGTCCCAACAGTAACAATCCAAAATAAAAAGGGGAGGGGGAACGGAGGGAAGGGGAAAAACTCTCGCTTCAGCTTAATGAGAAAATTGTTAAATAACAAAATACAAAGGTGCTTTTCTAGTTTTCACCGTCCGGAACATCCACAAAAAAACGACACATTTAAAAAAATGCGGGGCAGCCGGGACAGCCATTAAAGAACCGGGACAGCCATTAAAAAACCGGGATTGTCCCGGCTAAAACGGGACACCTGATCACCCTAAGTATGGCAGCACAGTGAAACTTGGTGTGAATGCTGCTGGGGTCCCAACAATAACACAGCTATATTTTATGTGTTGTTAACTTGTATGAAAAATAGTAAATGAAAGTCCCCCTCTTTTTGTGTATTAAAATTATAACGAGCAAAGGCCTTTACATTCAGGCAGGCGGGGCAGCGGATACATTGTGGGTTCACAAGTACATTATATAACCGGCCATTGCGTCATGCATATCTTAAGTGCGGACTTCTAAGACACCACTCTGAGACGACTCCAGAGTGTCAAAAAAAGTCCGGTCTTAAAAAGGTACCGACATTTGAAAGTGTTACATGCCGGGAAGTAAGAATAAACAGTTGTGCCTGGCAAAAGTCCATGTCAGGGGAGGGGTAGACTTCAGGACGCCAGGGCAGGGGGCTTGGTCAGATATGCTAAGCGGCTCAGGTGCGAAGTTAGCACATGACCGTAGCATACCTTGAAGCCTCTGCCCGGCTCCCCGAAGTACTGTCAGAGCGTGCCAATAGGTGGGATTATTAATTCCCACGCAGTGATTGGATGCATAGTGTAAGAATAGGCTTTGTGTGTCTTCAAAAGCTGGTGCAGCCAGTCGGGAGGTAGATTCACCTAAGATTCAACATGCTGTAAAAGGATACATCATGCGTACAAGAAATTCCATAAGATTTGTACCCTGCTTCAAAAGTTCGTTAGAACTAAGGATTCCCGAACGAATCCTGCAAGGACAGAACAAAACGTTTCCTTTCGGCGAAAATATAAGGGTTGCGAGCGGCGCCCCTAGCCAAGGACTGGTACACGATTCTTTTTGCGCATCAACCCGGCTCCTGGGAATTGATTTCCACAGAGATCAGTTCCATCTAAGAGTTCAATCTTGTAAGAAGTTCCATCTAAACTGCAGCGAGCGGTACAAAAACTATTTCATCGCAACTAAAGATTTGTATCCAGCTTCAGTATTCGTAAAAACTAAGGATTTGCTAACTAATCCTGCATTGGGGGAATGAAAATATTACCTTCGGTGGAGTAAGAGTGGTTGCTGGCAGCGCCACTAGCCAAGGACTGTTACCCGGCTCTTTTTGAGCATCACCCCGCGTTTGGGAATTGATGCCTAGAACAGCGCTTCCCAAACGTTTTTTTCCGTGGCCCGGTTATTTTTATACTTCTCCTTCGTGACCCACTAACATTTTTATCGCCTTTACCAGGATATAGGTAAAATAAAACAGACATGAATGTCCATACAGTTGGGGGTGAAGGTGGGGGGTGGGGGTGAAGGTCAGAGAGGGCTGCTAGCTGATAGATTTCTTTTTAATCTGCTACTAATTAAGTTGCTAGTTTAGTTTGTGGGGGGTTGATTTTATTTATTTAATTAGAGAGAGTGGGCTCTTTCTTGTTTTTCATAGGGCTCTCATCACCCAGACCTGGGTCTCCTCCCTTTTAATGGCTCTCTCCGGTGGCCCTGCTCCTTTTTGCCTTATTATTGTAGGTTCTTCTTTCTCCCCCTCTGCCACCCCAACTAATCTTGTCACAGTATTTGGGCCTTCAGGTGTCCATTCGTCCGTGACTCCACAGGGAGGGGGGGGCACAGCCTCTCCTCCGGCGGTATCTCAGGGGCTCCCCCGATCGCGGGACTGCAGCGTGTATCTCTCCCATCGCTTGCTCCTTCTGACTGTCTCCAGGGTTCCCTACAGACAGGGTCGGTGAGCGGTATGTGGGGGATGGCTTGGGCTCCTAGCTAGAATTGTTGTGCGGCCTCGGCGACCATCTTTGCCTCCATATGCGTTGCACGCTCTTCCTCACAGCTATACTGGTGTCCGATTGCCAAATAGGCGTTTCCTCGTAGGGCCGGCGGTATTCAGGGGGCTCCCGTTCAGCTCCTGGGTGGTCCCAGCGGTTCGCTCACCTCTCCTGTCCCCTTCCGTTCGGCCGAGCAAGTTCTTCCTCTGCTACAGCCCTCACGGCCATCTTAGGTCTCCTGTGTGCTCGGGGGAGGTAGCCGGGGATTCGTGCCGTCGTGCAGGCTTTGAATTCTCTCCCTCCGACAGTGCCCTCTCCCCCTCTATTGTGTGGCCTGCAGATTTTTAGTTTCGTTTTGTCTTTTTTGGCTCTGATAGGATACAATGTAAGCAATACAACTACTGCACTTTGTGATAAGAAAAAACATATACACACAATAATCCTTTAGATAGTGCAAAAGTATATAACATAATGATCAACATAAATGATATAAAATGTAATACCAGAAATAATATCCAAATATTCCATAACCTCACAAATAATACAAATGATCCTGAAACCATAGTTACACACATCGGATAAAACTATAAAAATGATACCAAATCAATTTCCAAATTCAATCCTTTAGGTGCTAATGTTTTTCATTTAAAAATCCATGTGGTTTCTAACCGGTTTATTGATAGTACTCTGTCACCGCCCTGATAGCACTGCTTTAACAGGTCTATACCAAAAAACTTTATGCCGGCTGGATCCCTGTTGTGACATAACCTAAAATGGTTTGAGACAATATGTGTCTCCAAACCTGTCCTGATATTTCTAATATGTTCGGACATATACGTGCTTTAAACTTACTCTTTGTCCGGCCGACATAGTATCTGTTACATGGACAAATTAAAAGGTAAACTACAAATGTAGAGCCACAAGATATAAAATCTTTAATCTTATATTATACGCCACCAGAATGATGAGATTCCAGTTCTTTCACAGAACCGCTTATCAGAGTATTACTCCGACAGCTACTGCATTTTGTACACTTGAAAAAAAAACAATTGGTCTCTTCATAGTAATCAACCAATTTCCATTGCCATGTACATACTTAATCTGACTAGGGGCTCTTTGATTTCTTTTATATTCCTAGACTTAGTAAATACAATTTTGGGATATTTAAGCAATAAAGTTGGCAAAACTGGGTCTTTTAGTCAAAATCTCATAGTTCTTGGTTAGTATCTTTTTAACCTGTCGATTGACTACTGTACGGTGTAAAATAATGCAAATTCACTATGGTTCGTCACATCTGTTCTAGCGGGATTATTATATTTCATCAATCCGATCATACTAATGCTTTTGATTTCTCATACGTATTATCTATACTCTCCAACTTGTAGTCTTTATCCTTACATGTATTTTCTAAAATGTCCGCCTGTTGTTGTCCGTATTTGAACAGTTCTGTCTCACACGACGACACTGCCCGTCCGGGAACATTACCGAGACACATAGGGTGGTGATGGTGACTATAGACTAGTATATAATTGTTCCACTCTACTGATTCATTGAACGTCTTTGTTTCTATTTTCCCTTGGTCTACATAGATAACGAGATCTAAAAACTAATCCTGATCCTTATTACAAACAGTCGTAAACACAAAAGTAAGGAGATTCTGGTTAAGATAAAGCAGAAAGGCATCCAGGGATCCCACGTCCCCTCCAAACAGGCGGGAGAGCGGCCTTCCTTGTGCTGTATACTGAAGCCAAAGTTTTGCAGCGCAAGACTCCAGCAAAGCAGTGGGGGTGTGTGTGTGTTTGTGTGGATAAGGGTGTATGTGTGTGTGTTTGTGTGGATAAGGGTGTATGTGTGTGTGTTTGTGTGGATAAGGGTGTATGTGTGTGTGTTTGTGTGGATAAGGGTGTATGTGTGTGTGTTTGTGTGGATAAGGGTGTATGTGTGTGAGGGTGTATGTGTGTGAGGGTGTATGTGGGTGGTGGTGGTGGGGTGGTGGGGTGGGGGTGGTGGGGGGGTGGGGGGGGGTGAGGGGGGTGGTGGTGTGGGTGGTGGTGGGAGTGGTGTTGGGGGGGTGGGGGGGGGTGAGGGGGGTGGTGGTGGTGTGGTGGTGGTGGTGGTGGGGGGGGGTGGGGGGGTGGGGGGGGGTGAGGGGGGTGGTGGTGGTGGTGGTGGTGGTGGTGGTGGTGGTGGTGGTGGTGGTGGTGGTGGTGGTGGTGGTGTGGTGGTGGTGTGGTGGTGTGGTGGTGTGTGATCCCTGCGATGCGCGCGCACTCTCCAAACAATTGGCGCTTTTTTTTTTTGTTTGTGGTAAAGTGCTCTCCTTCCCTCGCGCACAGCCGCCGCGCTCCCGCCGGCAGCACGCGCTAACCCCCCCCCCCCCCCGGGGAGCCCAGGTATAGCAGACGCAGAGCCTGTGGGGGGTAAAAGATGTACGCGCGCTCCCGCCGGCAGCACGCGCCCCCTGAGACACGCCCCCCCGGGGAGCCCAGGTATAGCAGACGCAGAACCTGTGGGAGGTAAAAGATGTACGCGCGCCCCCGCCGGCAGCACGCGTCCGCTGAGACACGCCCCCCGCAGGACGCGCGCCCCCGGGGAGACCCGCTATAGCCGGCGCGGAGCCTGCGGGGGGGGGGGGGGGGGGGGGGGGGTAAAAGATGTACGCGCGCACCCGCCGGCAGCACGCGCCCGCTGAGACACGCCCCCCGCAGGACGCGCGCCCCCGGGAGACCCGCTACAGCAGGCGCAGAGCCTGCGCGGGGGGAGGGGGACAAGATGTACGCGCGCACCCGCCGGCAGCACGCGCCCGCTGAGACACGCCCCCCGCAGGACGCGCGCCCCCGGGAGACCCGCTATAGCAGGCGCAGAGCCTGCGCGGGGGGAGGGGGACAAGATGTACTCGCGCCGGGTCACCGAGAGGCGGCTGGGGGCGCGCACGGTGCTCCTCCCCGGCTCCCAGAGCGCGCGCGGTGACAGGTTACCGTGCAAAGAATCCGGGAGAGGCGAGGCTGCCAGTGCGGCTCCGAGCCCCGAGTATGAAACTCCTTTCACATACCGAGCCCCCTCCTCCTCTCACATATACCACACCTCAAATATACCATGCCTCCTCCTCTCTCATATACCGCGCCTCCTCATATACCGTGCCTCCTCCTCTCACATATACCGCACCTCCTCATATACCGTGCCTCCTCCTCTCATATACCGCACCTCCTCATATACCGCACCTCCTCATATACCGCGCCTCCTCATATACCGTGCCTCCTCCTCTCACATATACCGCACCTCCTCATATACCGTGCCTCCTCCTCTCATATACCGCACCTCCTCATATACCGTGCCTCCTCTCATATACCGTGCCTCCTCCTCTCATATACCGCGCCTCCTCATATACCGTGCCTCCTCCTCTCACATATACCGCACCTCCTCATATACCGTGCCTCCTCCTCTCATATACCGCACCTCCTCATATACCGCACCTCCTCATATACCGTGCCTCCTCATATACCGTGCCTCCTCCTCTCATATACCGCACCTCCTCATATACCGTGCCTCCTCTCATATACCGCACCTCCTCACATACCGTGCCTCCTCTCACATATACCTCCTCTCATATACCGCACCTCCTCTCATACTGTGCCTTCTCACATATACTGCGCCTCCTCCTCACATATACTGCACCTCTTCATCACATATACCACACCTCCCATATACTGCACCTCCTCCTCACATATACTGCACCTCCTCCTCACATATACACGCCTCCTCATATACCGCACCTCCTCTCATATACCGCACCTCCTCTCATACTGTGCCTTCTCACATATACCGCACCTCCTCCTCACATATACTGCACCTCCTCCCATATACCACGCCTCCTCTCATATACCGTGCTGCCTCATATACTGCACCTTATCTCCTCATCACATATACCACACCTCCCATATACTGCGCCTCCTCACATATACTGCACCTCCTCCTCACATATACACGCCTCCTCATATACCGCACCTCCTCTCATATACCGCACCTCCTCTCATACCGTGCCTTCTCACATATACCGCGCCTCCTCCTCACATATACTGCACCTCCTCCCATATACCACGCCTCCTCTCATATACCGTGCTGCCTCATATACTGCACCTTATCTCCTCATCACATATACCACACCTCCCATATACTGCGCCTCCTCACATATACTGCACCGCCTCCTCACATATACCACGCCTCCTCACATATACCACGCCTCCTCACATATACCACGCCTTCTCACATATACCGCACCTCCTCACATATTCCGCGCCTCCTCACATATACCACGCCTCCTCACATATACCGTGCCTCCTCACATATACCGCACCTCTTCACATACCGCGCCTCCTCACATACCGCGCCTCCTCACATATACCACACCTCCTCACATATACTGTGCCTCCTTACATATACCGTGCCACCTCGTATATACTGCACCTTGTTTCCTCACATATACCGTGCCGCCTCCTCACATATACCGTGCCTCCTACCATATACCGTGCCTCCTCCCAATACTGCACCTCCTCACATTTACCGCACCTCCTCCTCACATATACCGTGCCTCTTCCCATATACCGTGCCTCCTCCCAATACTGCACCTCCTCACATATACCGCACCTCCTCCTCACATATACCGCACCTCCTCACATATACCGCGCCTTCTCACATATACCGCGCCTCATATATACTGCGCCTCCACAAATATACCGCGCTGCCTCCTCACATATACCGCGCTGCCTCCTCACATATACCGCCCCTCCTCTTCACATATACCGCCCCTCCTCTTCACATATACCGTGCTGCCTCCTCACATATACCGTGCCTCCTCCTCACATATACCGCGCCTCCTCCTCACACATACCACGCCTCCTCACATGTACCACGCCTCCTCACATATACCGCGCCTCCTCCTCACATATACTGCGCCTCCTTTTCACATATACCGCGCCTCCTTTTTCACATATACCGCGCCTCCTCCTCACATATACCACGCCTCCTCACATATACCATGCCTCCTCACATATACCGCCTCTCCTCACATATACTGCGCCTCCTCACATATTCCGCGCCTCCTCACATATACCGCGCCTCCTCACATATACCGCGCCTCCTCACATATACTGCGCCTCCTCACATATACCGCGCCTCCTCACATATTCCGCGCCTCCTCACATATACTGTGCCTCCTCCTCACATATACCGTGCCACCTCGTATATACTGCACCTTGTCTCCTCACATATACCGTGCCGCCTCCTCCCATATACCATGCCTCTTCCCATATACCGTGCCTTCTCCCATATACCGTGCCTCTTCCCAATACTGCACCTCCTCCTCACATATACCACACCTCCTCCTAACATATACCACACCTCCTCACATATACCGCACCTCCTCACATATACCGCACCTTCTCTCGTATACCGCGCCACCTCCTCACATACTGCACCTTGTCTCCTCACATATACCGCGCCTCCTCCTCATATATACCGCGCCTCCTCCTCACATACCGCGCCTCCTCCTCACAT
Source organism: Ascaphus truei (assembly GCF_040206685.1). Classification (NCBI taxonomy): domain Eukaryota; kingdom Metazoa; phylum Chordata; class Amphibia; order Anura; family Ascaphidae; genus Ascaphus; species Ascaphus truei. The sequence continues at coordinate 15,642 of NW_027454508.1, read as the reverse complement.
ATACGTGCCTCCTCCTCACACATACCGCGCCTCCTCCTTACGAATACCGCGCTTCTTCCTCACATATCACACCTCACATATACCGCACCTCCTCACATATACCGCGCCTCCACTCATATACCGCACCGCCTTCTCACATATACTGCAGCTTGTCGCCCCCTCCCATATACCGTGCCTTCCATATACCATGCCTCCTCCTCCCATATACTGCGCCCCATCACATATACTGTGCCTCCAACTCGCATATACCGCGCCTCCTCCTCACATATACCGCGCCTTCTCACATATACCGTGCCTCCCATATACCGCGCCGCCTCATCACATACCGCCCCTCCTCCTCACATATACCGCCCCTCCTCCTCACATATACCGCCCCTCCTCCTCACATATACCGCCCCTCCTCCTCACATATACCGCCCCCCCTCCTCACATATACCGCCCCTCCTCCTCACATATACGTGCCTCCTCCTCACACATACCGCGCCTCCTCCTTACGAATACCGCGCTTCTTCCTCACATATCACACCTCCTCACATATACCGCACCTCCTCACATATACCGCGCCTCCACTCATATACCGCACCGCCTTCTCACATATACTGCAGCTTGTCGCCTCCTCCCATATACCGTGCCTTCCATATACCATGCCTCCTCCTCCCATATACTGCGCCCCATCACATATACTGTGCCTCCAACTCGCATATACCGCGCCTCCTCCTCACATATACCGCGCCTTCTCACATATACCGTGCCTCCCATATACCGCGCCGCCTCATCACATACCGCCCCTCCTCCTCACATATACCGCCCCTCCTCCTCACATATACCGCCCCTCCTCCTCACATATACCGCCCCTCCTCCTCACATATACCGCCCCCCCTCCTCACATATACCGCCCCTCCTCCTCACATATACTGTGCCTCCTCATTGTATATATGCCACCTTGTTTTTAGCAAGATATTCAGATGTTCTCATTGTCACCGTCTCAACTGCTTTTCTTAGCATGGAAAAAAAGTGCAAAATTAAAAGCTTTGTCAAAAATCCGAGAGAACAGCGAGATAAGCGCGTTGGATGAAAATGCTTCAGATGGAAAAACAAGGTGAGTGTAATGTGCTCAGAAGTGGAAGCGCTGATTTGTGAAGTGAAACTTCTGTGGTGGCACCTACAGAGATTTTATGGGAAAAGTCTCGTTTATGTATCGAAAAAGCGTAACGGAAGTTACTTCATGGCCTGGTGATGGCCGTGCATGCGCAGAAGGGGCGGCCGGACTCCGGCGCATGTGCGGAAGGGTCCGCCGGACAGACCTTTCACCCAATCTCATATTGACCCCTGTGGGTGTAATCTGCTCCCAATTACATGAATGTGTGTTGTGGTGCACCTGCTGGCTTACGGGACTCCTGAGTCTCCCGTTTGATGTTATGGGGAATATCACCATGACAGGCGTGTGCTGTGAGTCCTACTCACATTTGCTATAGCGCCTCCACCCCATCAGGATCCCTACGGTAGCAGGGAGGAGTATCGGACGGGGAACTCCTTGGTGCATCTTCCTGTAGAATAACTCCAGACTCACACAGGAAGGATATCTTGAACAAGGGCATCTTTAATGTAATCTCCTCTGGCAGACTGCCCATCACAGCGGTTGTACTTAGCCGCACATTTCCATGAGGTACTCCATGCAGAAGGTTCCTCCTCTCTCTTAATTGAGTTGATCTTCCACCTCTCCCCTAAGGGAGATCACCAGCTGTGCCAGGTCCCTGGACACAGTGTGTAGTACTCTGACCAGCAGAGCTTAACCTTGAACTTCACACTTCTTAACTTGAACAAGACAGCACCTAGACTTGTACTTGGACTTCATCTGGACTGACTAACTTTAGGCAGTGCTGTGTAATATATAGACTCCAGAAAAAACACACCTCTGTGTCACTAACAGTGGACACAAAGCATGCTGTCACTTCCTTTGTTACATATGACACTTCAACCAGGGTTTGAGGGCAAACCACCATAATAACTACTGGCAACCCTGCCTTCTTACCAGGATTACTGCCAGCATGAGAGAGATCTGTACACCAATTTTACACATGGCAACAATTGTATGTGGGGTTGCATGGGAAGTAGACAGCTTTAGACGCTCTAGAACCCAATTACGACTTGCCTCAGTCACAATAACGTCTCACACGGCCTGCTGACGTACTATACTGGCTGAGCTATAAAGACTGTGCTCCTATGCAGTATAGGTTGAAGCTGTAGCCTGCTTGCCCAAGTGAAGAGCTGAAACATCTTTTGGTCATGTGGTGGGCATGTGGGATCACAGCATATTGAATAGCTTCCTATGTCACTGGCACTATAAAAACACCATGTTGTCGATTTGCACCAGCGCTCCCCTAGCGGTTTAGATATTTTCTAAGTTATCTGCAACTGATTCCTTGACTTTTTCGCCAAGGAATCCCTCCATCTCCTCAGAACAAAATGAATAAAAAGTGGCATCAAGCTTTATTTTTTTTGTTCTGTAAATGAAATACGTCTTTGTAACAGACTGGCATATAAACTTTTCCTTTCACGTTAACACCTGTTTACTCAGAGAACATGCAGAGAATGTATTTTTGGAAGCCGTGGAGGACGGCAGATCTGTTTGCCACGAACGCCGAGCACAGGAAAAAGTGAGTCATTTTTGCTACTACTCTGCTTTCTGAGAACATTTTCCCTGAATAAAACTATTTCTATTGTAGGTCTGATTTCAAATAAAATACATTTTTAGTATGAGCAGAAATCTTGTCTACTTTGCACATATTATACTGGTTTAACCTGAATCAGCAATTCGCACCCCTATGGAAAAAGGGGTAACTCCCTAAGTGTTGATTTTAGCCTTGGGACCCCTGCTGAAGCATATCTTTAATAGAGTCTGCAGTAAACCACCAAATATCTGTGAGATTGAGGAAGCTAAAATACTTTTGCAAATGGAGAAGGCGTCAAAACTGGGTCATGTTTGCATAATGGGGGATTTTAATTATCCAGACAGACTGGGGCAATGAGATTAGCGTTACAGCAAAAGGAAACAGGTTTTTGGGGGTGCTTAAAGACAATTATATGACCCAAATTATTGAGGAACCAACCAGGAGAGGGGCAGTTCTGGATTGGGTCTCATCTACTATATATTTTTGAAAGCACTGTATGTCTGCGTCCCAAGGGCCAATCGCATAGCACCTTTGGCCTGTCACTCCGGCTCAGGCATGCCCGCCCCCGCACACCTCTCATTGGCCTGAGGCGGAGTGACGGGCCACACACACACACACACACACACACACTCCGCCCCCCCCCCCCCATCACGTGCGCCGCCCTGCACTGGCTCCGGCTGGGAAGCGCGGCTCTCCTACCCCAGCCGCTCCCTTACCTCCCCGGCGCTACCTCCCCCTAAGGTAAGTCACTGCGCGTCCCGCCTCAGCTTATGGCGCCAGTAACTCTCCGCGCAGCCTCGCGCCTCAGGCCCACACAGGGCGCTTCCTGCCGCCGCCTGCACGAGCCTCACTCAGCCGGACGGCACATCGGGGGACCAAGCGGGAGCCACGGGGGGGGGGACGAGTCACAGGGAACGGGGGGCGAGCCGCGAGTCACAGGGAACGGGGTTGGGGGGGCGAGTCACGGGGGGGGCACCAGCCGAACCAGCAGGGAGACGGACGCACGGAGGGGGGGGGACATGCACATACATAAATGATGACAATACATATACCCACTGCTCTCCACCCCCCCCACTCCCCTTTCCCCCCCCACTCCCCTTTCCCCCCCACTCCCCTTTCTCCCCCCCAGCTCCCCTTTCTCCCCCCCCGCTCCCCTTTCTCCCCCCCGCTCCCCTTTCTCCCCCCGCTCCCCTTTCTCCCCCCCCGCTCCCCTTTCTCCCCCCCGCTCCCCTTTCTCCCCCCGCTCCCCTTTCTCCCCCCCGCTCCCCTTTCTCCCCCCCGCTCCCCTTTCTCCCCCCCGCTCCCCTTTCTCCCCCCCGCTCCCCTTTCTCCCCCCCCCCGCTCCCCTTTCTCCCCCCCCCGCTCCCCTTTCTCCCCCCCGCTCCCCTTTCTCCCCCCCCCCGCTCCCCTTTCTCCCCCCCCGCTCCCCTTTCTCCGCTCCCCTTTCTCCCCCCGCTCCCCTTTCTCCCCCCGCTCCCCTTTCTCCCCCCCGCTCCCCTTTCTCCCCCCCGCTCCCCTTTCTCCCCCCCGCTCCCCTTTCTCCCCCCGCTCCCCTCTTTCTCTCCCCGCTCCCCTTTCTACCCCCCCGCTCCCCTTTCTACCCCCCCGCTCCCCTTTCTACCCCCCCGCTCCCCTTTCTACCCCCCCGCTCCCCTTTCTCCTCCCCCCCGCTCCCCTTTCTACCCCCCGCTCCCCTTTCTCCCCCCCGCTCCCCTTTCTCCCCCCCGCTTCCCTTTCTCCCCCCCGCTCCCCTTTCTCCCCCCCGCTCCCCTTTCTCCCCCCGCTCCCCTTTCTCCACCCCCGCTCCCCTTTCTCCCCCCCCGCTCCCCTTTCTCCCCCCCCCCGCTCCCCTTTCTACCCCCCGCTCCCCTTTCTCCCCCCCGCTCCCCTTTCTCCCCCCCGCTTCCCTTTCTCCCCCCCCGCTCCCCTTTCTCCCCCCCGCTCCCCTTTCTCCCCCCGCTCCCCTTTCTCCACCCCCGCTCCCCTTTCTCCCCCCCCGCTCCCCTTTCTCCCCCCCACTCCCCTTTCTCCCCCCCGCTCCCCTTTCTCCCCCCCCGCTCCCCTTTCTTCCCCCCGCTTCCCTTTCTCCCCCCCGCTCCCCTTTCTCCCCCCCGCTCCCCTTTCTCCCCCCCTGCTCCCCTTTCTCCCCCCCGCTCCCCTTTCTCCCCCCCGCTCCCCTTTCTCCCCCCCCGCTCCCCTTTCTCCCTCCCCCCCCCTTTCTCCCCCCCCTTTCTCCCCCCCGCTCCCCTTTCTCCCCCCCCTTTCTCCCCCCCCTTTCTCCCCCCCCCCCGCTCCCCTTTCTCCCCCCGCTCCCCTTTCTCCCCCCCCGCTCCCCTTTCTCCCCCCCCCGCTCCCCTTTCTCCCCCCCCGCTCCCCTTTCTCCCGCTCCCCTTTCTCCCCCCCGCTCCCCTTTCTCCCCCCCGCTCCCCTTTCTCCCCCCCCTCTCCCCTTTCCCCCCCCGCTCCCCTTTCCCCCCCGCTCCCCTCCCCCCCCCTCCCCTTTCCCCCCCGCTCCCCTTTCTCCCCCCCTGCTCCCCCTTCTCCCCCCCCCCCGCTCCCCTTTCTCCCCCCCGCTCCCCTTTCTCCCCCCCCGCTCCCCTTTCTCCCCCCCGCTCCCCTTTCTCTCTCCCCCCCCTTTCTCCCCCCGCTCCCCTTCCCCCCCCCCTTTCTCCCTCCCCCGCTCCCCTTTCTCCCCCCCGCTCCCCTTTCTCCCCCCCGCTCCCCTTTCTCCCCCCCGCTCCCCTTTCTCCCCCCCGCTCCCCTTTCTCCCCCCCCGCTCCCCTTTCTCCCCCCCCCCCCGCTCCCCTTTCTCCCCCCCGCTCCCCTTTCTCCCCCCCGCTCCCCTTTCTCCCCCCCCGCTCCCCTTTCTCTTCCCCCGCTCCCCTTTCTCTTCCCCCGCTCCCCTTTCTCCTCCCCCGCTCCCCTTTCTCCCCCCCCGCCCCCTTTCTCCCCCCCCGCTCCCCTTTCTCCCCCCCGCTCCCCTTTCTCCCTCCCCCGCTCCCCTTTCTCTCCCCCCCCTTTTCCCCCACCGCTCCCCTTTCTCCCCCCCCTTTCTCCCCCCCCCCACTCCCCTTTCTCCCCCCCGCTCCCCTTTCTCCCCCCGCTCCCCTTTCTCTCCCCCCCGCTCCCCTTTCTCCCCCCCGCTCCCCTTTCTCCCCCCCGCTCCCCTTTCTCCCCCCCGCTCCCCTTTCTCCTCCCCCCGCTGCCCTTTCTCCCTCCCCGCTCCCCTTTCTCCCCCCCCCTTTCTCCCCCCCGCTCCCCTTTCTCCCCCCCCCTTTCTCCCCCCCCTTTCTCCCCCCCCTTTCTCCCCCCCCCGCTACCCTTTCTCCCCCCGCTCCCTTTTCTCCCCCCCCGCTCCCCTTTCTCCCCCCCGCTCCCCTTTCTCTCCCCCCCGCTCCCCTTTCTCCCCCCCGCTCCCCTTTCTCCCCCCCGCTCCCCTTTCTCCCCCCCGCTTCCCTTTCTCCCCCCGCTCCCCTTTCTCCCCCCCGCTCCCCTTTCTCCCCCCCGCTCCCCTTTCTCCCCCCCCGCTCCCCTTTCTCCCCCCCGCTCCCCTTTCTCCCCCCCGCTCCCCTTTCTCCCTCCCCCGCTCCCCTTTCTCCCCCCCCTTTCTCCCCCCCGCTCCCCTTTCTCCCCCCCCTTTCTCCCCCCCCGCTTCCCTTTCTCCCCCCGCTCCCCTTTCTCCCCCCCGCTCCCCTTTCTCCCCCCCCCGCTCCCCTTTCTCCCGCTCCCCTTTCTCCCCCCCGCTCCCCTTTCTCCCCCCCCGCTCCCCTTTCCCCCCCGCTCCCCTTTCCCCCCCGCTCCCTTTTTCCCCCCCCCCGCTCCCCTTTTTCCCCCCCGCTCCCCTTTCTCCCCCCCGCTCCCCTTTCTCCCCCCCGCTCCCCTTTCTCCTCCCCCGCTCCCCTTTCTCCCCCCCCCCGCTCCCCTTTCTCCCCCCGCTCCCCTTTCTCCCCCCCGCTCCCCTTTCTCCCCCCCGCTCCCCTTTCTCTCCCCCTGCTCCCCTTTCTCCCCCCGCTCCCCTTTCCCCCCCTCTCCCCTTTCCCCCCCCGCTCCCCTTTCCCCCCAGCTCCCCTTCCCCCCCTCCCCTTTCCCCCCGCTCCCCTTTCTGCCCCCCCCGCTCCCCATTCTCCCCCCCCGCTCCCCTTTCTCCCTCCCCCGCTCCCCTTTCTCCCCCCCCTTTCTCCCCCCCGCTCCCCTTTTCCCCCCCCCCTTTCTCCCCCCTGCTCCCCTTTCTCCCCCCCCCGCTCCCCTTTCTCCCGCTCCCCTTTCTCCCCCCACTCCCCTTTCTCCCCCCCGCTTCCCTTTCCCCCCCGCTCCCCTTTTCCCCCCCCCGCTCCCCTTTTTCCCCCCGCTCCCCTTTCTCCCCCCCCGCTCCCCTTTCTCCCCCCCGCTCCCCTTTCTCCTCCCCCGCTCCCCTTTCTCCCCCCCCGCTCCCCTTTCTCCCCCCCCGCTCCCCTTTCTCCCCCCCCCCGCTCCCCTTTCTCCCCCCCCGCTCCCCTTTCTCCCCCCCGCTCCCCTTCCCCCCCCCCTCTCCCCTTTCCCCCCCGCTCCCCTTTCCCCCCGCTCCCCTTCCCCCCCTCCCCTTTCCCCCCCGCTCCCCTTTCTGCCCCCCCCGCTCCCCTTTCTCCCCCCCCGCTCCCCTTTCTCCCTCCCCCGCTCCCCTTTCTCCCTCTCCCCTTTTTTCCCCCCGCTCCCCTTTTCCCCCCCCCTTTCTCCCTCCCCCGCTCCCCTTTCTCCCCCCCGCTCCCCTTTCTCCCCCCCGCTCCCCTTTCTCCCCCCCCCGCTCCCCTTTCTCCCCCCCCCGCTCCCCTTTCTCCCCCCCGCTCCCCTTTCTCCCCCCCGCTCACCTTTCTCCCCCCCTGCTCCTCATTCTCCCCCCCGCTCCCCTTTCGCTCCCCCCCGCTCCCCTTTCTCTTCCCCCGCTCCCCCTTCTCCTCCCCCGCTCCCGTTTCTCCCCCCCGCCCCCCTTTCTCCCCCCCGCTCCCCTTTCTCTCCCCCGCTCCCCTTTCTCCCTCCCCTGCTCCCCTTTCTCCCCCCCCTTTTTCCCCACCGCTCCCTTTCTCCCCCCCCCTTTCTCCCCCCCCGCTCCCCTTTCTCCCGCCCGCTCCCCTTTCTCCCCCCCGCTCCCCTTTCTCCCCCCCCACTCCCCTTTCTCCCCCCCCACTCCCCTTTCTCCCCCCCCACTCCCCTTTCTCCCCCCCCGCTCCCCTTTCTCCCCCCGCTCCCCTTTCTCCCCCCCCGCTCCCCTTTCTCCCCCCCCGCTCCCCTTTCTCCCCCCGCTCCCCTTTCTCCCCCCCCCGCTCCCCTTTCTCCCCCCCCGCTCCCCTTTCTCTCCCCCCCGCTCCCCTTTCTCTTCCCCCCCCCTTTCTCCCTCCCCCGCTCCCCTTTCTCCCCCCGCTCCCCTTTCTCCCCCCGCTCCCCTTTCTCCCCCCCCGCTCCCCTTTCTCCCCCCCCGCTCCCCTTTCTCCCCCCCCGCTCCCCTTTCTCCCCCCCGCTCACCTTTCTCCACCCCCGCTCCTCATTCTCCCCCCCCGCTCCCCTTTCTCCCCCCCGCTCCCCTTTCTCCCCCCCGCTCACCTTTCTCCCCCCCGCTCCTCATTCTCCCCCCCCGCTCCCCTTTCTCTCCCCCCCCGCTCCCCTTTCTCTTCCCCCGCTCCCCTTTCTCCTCCCCCGCTCCCCTTTCTCCCCCCCGCCCCCCTTTCTCCCCCCCCGCTCCCCTTTCTCCCCCCCGCTCCCCTTTCTCCCCCCCCGCTCACCTTTCTCCCCCCCTGCTCCTCATTCTCCCCCCCCCGCTCCCCCCCCGCTCCCCTTTCTCTTCCCCCGCTCCCCCTTCTCCTCCCCCGCTCCCCTTTCTCCCCCCCTGCCCCCCTTTCTCCCCCCCGCTCCCCTTTCTCTCCCCCGCTCCCCTTTCTCCCTCCCCTGCTCCCCTTTCTCCCCCCCTTTTTCCCCACCGCTCCCCTTTCTCCCCCCCCCTTTCTCCCCCCCCGCTCCCCTTTCTCCCCCCCGCTCCCCTTTCTCCCCCCCGCTCCCCTTTCTCCCCCCCGCTCCCCTTTCTCCCCCCCCGCTCCCCTTTCTCCCCCCCCGCTCCCCTTTCTCCCCCCCCCGCTCCCCTTTCTCCCCCCCGCTCCCCTTTCTCCCCCCCCGCTCCCCTTTCTCCCCCCCGCTCCCCTTTCTCCCCCCGCTCCCCTTTCTCTCCCCCCGCTCCCCTTTCTCTCCCCCCCCCCCTTCCTTCCCCCCCCTTTCTCCCTCCCCCGCTCCCCTTTCTCCCCCCCGCTCCCCTTTCTCCCCCCCCGCTCCCCTTTCTCCCCCCCCCGCTCCCCTTTCTCCCCCCCGCTCCCCTTTCTCCCCCCCGCTCACCTTTCTCCCCCCCGCTCCTCATTCTCCCCCCCCCCCGCTCCCCTTTCTCTCCCCCCCCGCTCCCCTTTCTCTTCCCCCGCTCCCCTTTCTCCCCCCCCCGCTCCCCTTTCTCCCCCCCGCTCCCCTTTCTCCCCCCCGCTCCCCTTTCTCTTCCCCCACTCCCCTTTCTCTTCCCCCGCTCCCCTTTCTCCCCCCCCGCCCCCTTTATCCCCCCCCCCGCTCCCCTTTCTCCCCCCCGCTCCCCTTTCTCCCCCCCGCTCCCCTTTCTCCCCCCCCGCTCCCCTTTCTCCCCCCCCGCTCCCCTTTCTCCCCCCCGCTCCCCTTTCTCCCCCCCCGCTCCCCTTTCTCCCCCCCCGCTCCCCTTTCTCCCCCCCCCGCTCCCCTTTCTCCCCCCCCGCTCCCCTTTCTCCCCCCCGCTCCCCTTTCTCTTCCCCCGCTCCCCTTTCTCTCCCCCGCTCCCCTTTCTCCCCCCCCGCCCCCTTTCTCCCCCCACCGCTCCCCTTTCTCCCCCCCCCTTTCTCCCCCCCCCGCTCCCCTTTCTCCCCCCCGCTCCCCTTTCTCCCCCCCGCTCCCCTTTCTCCCGCCCGCTCCCCTTTCTCCCCCCCCGCTCCCCTTTCTCCCCCCCGCTCCCCTTTCTCCCCCCCCGCTCCCCTTTCTCCCCCCCCGCTCCCCTTTCTCCCCCCCCGCTCCCCTTTCTCCCCCCCGCTCCCCTTTCTCCCCCCCGCTCCCCTTTTTCCCCCCCCCGCTCCCCTTTCTCCTCCCCCTCCTGCCCTTTATCCCTCCCCGCTCCCCTTTCTCCCCCCCCCTTTCTCCCCCCCGCTCCCCTTTCTCCCCCCCCCTTTCTCCCCCCCCGCTCCCCTTTCTCCCCCCCCGCTCCCCTTTCTCCCCCCCGCTCCCCTTTCTCCCTCCCCCGCTCCCCTTTCTCCCCCCCCCTTTTTCCCCACCGCTCCCCTTTCTCCCCCCCCCTTTCTCCCCCCCCCGCTCCCCTTTCTCCCCCCCGCTCCCCTTTCTCCCGCCCGCTCCCCTTTCTCCCCCCCCCGCTCCCCTTTCCCCCCCCCCGCTCCCCTTTCTCCCCCCCGCTCCCCTTTCTCCCCCCCCGCTCCCCTTTCTCCCCCCCCGCTCCCCTTTCTCCCCCCCCGCTCCCCTTTCTCCCCCCCCGCTCCCCTTTCTCCCCCCCGCTCCCCTTTCTCCCCCCCGCTCCCCTTTTTCCCCCCCCCGCTCCCCTTTCTCCTCCCCCTCCTGCCCTTTATCCCTCCCCGCTCCCCTTTCTCCCCCCCCCCTTTCTCCCCCCCGCTCCCCTTTCTCCCCCCCCCTTTCTCCCCCCCCGCTCCCCTTTCTCCCCCCCCGCTCCCCTTTCTCCCCCCCCGCTCCCCTTTCTCCCCCCCGCTCCCCTTTCTCCCCCCCGCTCCCCTTTCTCCCCCCCCGCTCCCCTTTCTCCCCCCCGCTCCCCTTCCTCCCCCCCCGCTCCCCTTTCTCCCCCCCAACTCCCCTTTCTCTCCCCCCCGCTCCCCTTTCTCTTCCCCCCCCCCCTTTCTCCCTCCCCCGCTCCCCTTTCTCCCCCCCGCTCCCCTTTCTCCCCCCCCGCTCCCCTTTCTCCCCCCCCGCTCCCCTTTCTCCCCCCCGCTCCCCTTTCTCCCCCCCGCTCCCCTTTCTCCCCCCCCGCTCCCCTTTCTCCCCCCCGCTCCCCTTCCTCCCCCCCCGCTCCCCTTTCTCCCCCCCAACTCCCCTTTCTCTCCCCCCCGCTCCCCTTTCTCTTCCCCCCCCCCTTTCTCCCTCCCCCGCTCCCCTTTCTCCCCCCCGCTCCCCTTTCTCCCCCCCCGCTCCCCTTTCTCCCCCCCGCTCACCTTTCTCCCCCCCCGCTCCTCATTCTCCCCCCCCCCCCGCTCCCCTTTCTCTCCCCCCCCGCTCCCCTTTCTCTTCCCCCGCTCCCCTTTCTCCTCCCCCGCTCCCCTTTCTCCCCCCCCGCCCCCCTCTCTCCCCCCCGCTCCCCTTTCTCCCCCCGCTCCCCTTTCTCCCTCCCCCGCTCCCCTTTCTCCCCCCCGCTCCCCTTTCTCCCCCCCGCTCCCCTTTCTCCCCCCCCCCCGCTCCCCTTTCTCCCCCCCCGCTCCCCTTTCTCCCCCCCAACTCCCCTTTCTCTCCCCCCCGCTCCCCTTTCTCTTCCCCCCCCCCCCTTTCTCCCTCCCCCGCTCCCCTTTCTCCCCCCCGCTCCCCTTTCTCCCCCCCCGCTCCCCTTTCTCCCCCCCCGCTCCCCTTTCTCCCCCCCCCGCTCCCCTTTCTCCCCCCCGCTCCCCTTTCTCCCCCCCGCTCACCTTTCTCCCCCCCCCGCTCCTCATTCTCCCCCCCCCCCGCTCCCCTTTCTCTCCCCCCCCCGCCTTCCCCCTTTCTCTTCCCCCGCTCCCCTTTCTCCTCCCCCGCTCCCCTTTCTCCCCCCCCGCCCCCCTCTCTCCCCCCCCGCTCCCCTTTCTCCCCCCCGCTCCCCTTTCTCCCTCCCCCGCTCCCCTTTCTCCCCCCCGCTCCCCTTTCTCCCCCCCGCTCCCCTTTCTCCCCCCCCCGCTCCCCTTTCTCTCCCCCCCGCTCCCCTTTCTCTTCCCCCGCTCCCCTTTCTCTTCCCCCGCTCCCCTTTCTCCCCCCCCGCCCCCCTTTCTCCCCCCCCCCTCCCCTTTCTCCCCCCCGCTCCCCTTTCTCCCTCCCCCGCTCCCCTTTCTCCCCCCCCCTTTTTCCCCACCGCTCCCCTTTCTCCCCCCCCCTTTCTCCCCCCCCCGCTCCCCTTTCTCCCCCCCTCTCCCTTTCTCCCCCCCTCTCCCCTTTCTCCCCCCCGCTCCCCTTTCTCCCCCCCCCGCTCCCCTTTCTCCCCCCCCCGCTCCCCTTTCTCCCCCCCGCTCCCCTTTCTTCCCCCCCCGCTCCCCTTTCTCCCCCCCGCTCCCCTTTCTCCCCCCCGCTCCCCTTTCTCCCCCCCCGCTCCCCTTTCTCCCCCCCCGCTCCCCTTTCTCCCCCCCCGCTCCCCTTCCCCCCCTCCCCTTTCCCCCCCGCTCCCCTTTCTGCCCCCCCCCGCTCCCCTTTCTCCCCCCCCGCTCCCCTTTCTCCCTCTCCCCTTTTTTCCCCCCGCTCCCCTTTTCCCCCCCCCCTTTCTCCCTCCCCCGCTCCCCTTTCTCCCCCCCGCTCCCCTTTCTCCCCCCCGCTCCCCTTTCTCCCCCCCCCGCTCCCCTTTCTCCCCCCCCGCTCCCCTTTCTCCCCCCCGCTCCCCTTTCTCCCCCCCGCTCACCTTTCTCCCCCCCTGCTCCTCATTCTCCCCCCCGCTCCCCTTTCGCTCCCCCCCGCTCCCCTTTCTCTTCCCCCGCTCCCCCTTCTCCTCCCCCGCTCCCCTTTCTCCCCCCCCGCCCCCCTTTCTCCCCCCCGCTCCCCTTTCTCTCCCCCGCTCCCCTTTCTCCCTCCCCTGCTCCCCTTTCTCCCCCCCCTTTTTCCCCACCGCTCCCCTTTCTCCCCCCCCTTTCTCCCCCCCCGCTCCCCTTTCTCCCGCCCGCTCCCCTTTCTCCCCCCCGCTCCCCTTTCTCCCCCCCCACTCCCCTTTCTCCCCCCCCACTCCCCTTTCTCCCCCCCCACTCCCCTTTCTCCCCCCCCGCTCCCCTTTCTCCCCCGCTCCCCTTTCTCCCCCCCCGCTCCCCTTTCTCCCCCCCCGCTCCCCTTTCTCCCCCCGCTCCCCTTTCTCCCCCCCCCGCTCCCCTTTCTCCCCCCCCGCTCCCCTTTCTCTCCCCCCCGCTCCCCTTTCTCTTCCCCCCCCCCTTTCTCCCTCCCCCGCTCCCCTTTCTCCCCCCCGCTCCCCTTTCTCCCCCCGCTCCCCTTTCTCCCCCCCCGCTCCCCTTTCTCCCCCCCCGCTCCCCTTTCTCCCCCCCCGCTCCCCTTTCTCCCCCCCGCTCACCTTTCTCCACCCCCGCTCCTCATTCTCCCCCCCCGCTCCCCTTTCTCCCCCCCGCTCCCCTTTCTCCCCCCCGCTCACCTTTCTCCCCCCGCTCCTCATTCTCCCCCCCCGCTCCCCTTTCTCTCCCCCCCGCTCCCCTTTCTCTTCCCCCGCTCCCCTTTCTCCTCCCCCGCTCCCCTTTCTCCCCCCCGCCCCCCTTTCTCCCCCCCCGCTCCCCTTTCTCCCCCCCGCTCCCCTTTCTCCCCCCCGCTCACCTTTCTCCCCCCTGCTCCTCATTCTCCCCCCCCCGCTCCCCCCGCTCCCCTTTCTCTTCCCCCGCTCCCCCTTCTCCTCCCCGCTCCCCTTTCTCCCCCCCTGCCCCCCTTTCTCCCCCCCGCTCCCCTTTCTCTCCCCCGCTCCCCTTTCTCCCTCCCCTGCTCCCCTTTCTCCCCCCCTTTTTCCCACCGCTCCCTTTCTCCCCCCCCTTTCTCCCCCCCCGCTCCCCTTTCTGCCCCCGCTCCCTTTCTCCCCCCGCTCCCCTTTCTCCCCCCCCGCTCCCCTTTCTCCCCCCCCGCTCCCCTTTCTCCCCCCCGCTCCCCTTTCTCCCCCCCCCGCTCCCCTTTCTCCCCCCCGCTCCCCTTTCTCCCCCCCCGCTCCCCTTTCTCCCCCCCGCTCCCCTTTCTCCCCCCCGCTCCCCTTTCTCTCCCCCCCGCTCCCCTTTCTCTTCCCCCCCCCTTTCTCCCTCCCCCGCTCCCCTTTCTCCCCCCCGCTCCCCTTTCTCCCCCCCGCTCCCCTTTCTCCCCCCCCGCTCCCCTTTCTCCCCCCCGCTCCCCTTTCTCCCCCCCGCTCACCTTTCTCCCCCCCGCTCCTCATTCTCCCCCCCCCCGCTCCCCTTTCTCTCCCCCCCCGCTCCCCTTTCTCTTCCCCCGCTCCCCTTTCTCCTCCCCCGCTCCCCTTTCTCCCCCCCCGCCCCCCTTTCTCCCCCCCCGCTCCCCTTTCTCCCCCCCGCTCCCCTTTCTCCCTCCCCCGCTCCCCTTTCTCCCCCCCGCTCCCCTTTCTCCCCCCCGCTCCCCTTTCTCCCCCCCCGCTCCCCTTTCTCTCCCCCCCCCGCTCCCCTTTCTCTTCCCCCGCTCCCCTTTCTCTTCCCCCGCTCCCCTTTCTCCTCCCCCGCTCCCCTTTCTCCCCCCCGCCCCCCTTTCTCCCCCCCGCCCCCTTTCTCCCCCCCCCGCTCCCCTTTCTCCCCCCCCGCTCCCCTTTCTCTTCCCTCCCCCCCCTTTCTCTCCCCCCGCTCCCTTCTCCCCCGCTCCCCTTTCTCCCCCCCGCTCCCCTTTCTCCCCCCCCCCGCTCCCCTTTCTCCCCCCCGCTCCCCTTTCTCCCCCCCCGCTCCCCTTTCTCCCCCCCGCTCCCCTTTCTCCCCCCCCGCTCCCCTTTCTCCCCCCCCGCTCCCCTTTCTCCCCCCCGCTCCCCTTTCTCCCCCCCGCTCACCTTTCTCCCCCCCGCTCCTCATTCTCCCCCCCCCCCGCTCCCCTTTCTCTCCCCCCCGCTCCCCTTTCTCTTCCCCCGCTCCCCTTTCTCCTCCCCCGCTCCCCTTTCTCCCCCCCCGCCCCCCTTTCTCCCCCCCCGCTCCCCTTTCTCCCCCCCGCTCCCCTTTCTCCCTCCCCCGCTCCCCTTTCTCCCCCCCGCTCCCCTTTCTCCCCCCCGCTCCCCTTTCTCCCCCCCCGCTCCCCTTTCTCTCCCCCCCCCGCTCCCCTTTCTCTTCCCCCGCTCCCCTTTCTCTTCCCCCGCTCCCCTTTCTCCTCCCCCGCTCCCCTTTCTCCCCCCCCGCCCCCCTTTCTCCCCCCGCCCCCTTTCTCCCCCCCCCGCTCCCCTTTCTCCCCCCGCTCCCCTTTCTCCCCCCCGCTCCCCTTTCTCCCTCCCCCGCTCCCCTTTCTCCCCCCCCCCTTTTTCCCACCGCTCCCCTTCTCCCCCCCGCTCCCCTTTCTCCCCCCCCCGCTCCCCTTTCTCTCCCCCCCCCCGCTCCCCTTTCTCTCCCCCGCTCCCCTTTCTCTCCCCCGCTCCCCTTTCTCCTCCCCCGCTCCCCTTTCTCCCCCCCCGCCCCCCTTTCTCCCCCCCGCCCCCTTTCTCCTCCCCCGCTCCCCTTTCTCCCCCCCCGCTCCCCTTTCTCCCCCCCCGCTCCCCTTTCTCCCCCCCCGCTCCCCTTTCTCCCCCCCCCGCTCCCCTTTCTCCCCCCCGCTCCCCTTTCTCCCCCCCCGCTCCCCTTTCTCCCCCCCCGCTCCCCTTTCTCCCCCCCGCTCCCCTTTCTCCCCCCCGCTCCCCTTTCTCTTCCCCCCCCCTTTCTCCCTCCCCCGCTCCCCTTTCTCCCCCCCGCTCCCCTTTCTCCCCCCCCGCTCCCCTTTCTCCCCCCCCGCTCCCCTTTCTCCCCCCCCGCTCCCCTTTCTCCCCCCCGCTCACCTTTCTCCCCCCCGCTCCTCATTCTCCCCCCCCCCGCTCCCCTTTCTCTCCCCCCCCGCTCCCCTTTCTCTTCCCCCGCTCCCCTTTCTCCTCCCCCGCTCCCCTTTCTCCCCCCCCGCCCCCCTTTCTCCCCCCCCGCTCCCCTTTCTCCCCCCCGCTCCCCTTTCTCCCTCCCCCGCTCCCCTTTCTCCCCCCCCGCTCCCCTTTCTCCCCCCGCTCCCCTTTCTCCCCCCCCCGCTCCCCTTTCTCTCCCCCCCCCGCTCCCCTTTCT